>NW_020954619.1:45334273-45464956 GCF_900497805.2 Vombatus ursinus | reverse complement strand
TGAATGAATGAATGAATGAATGAATGAATGAATGAATGAATGAATGAATGAACGAACGAAGGAAATGGTCTTAGGGATTCCTGTATTGTTGGCATACCACTTTTTTGGGAAAAAAAAGAAAAAATAAAAATCTAGTAGTCTAGTTTAGGCCTTTGAGAATAAGAAAGAGAAATCAAAATTTGAACAACCCCTAGTTGCTAAGGCAGCATTTGTTTTTTATTTATGAGACCCGTATCTGACAATTCCAAAGTGGAGGAATCAATAGATCTTTGAGGATTTGTTAAGACCTATTTTAATTTACTTGGGTTTATTTTTCCAGGAAATGGTTCATATTATAAAGCTGGCATTAGCTCAAGGGTACAAGCTAACTAAAAGGAACCAAGCCATTGATAAGGACTAAAGGGTTTGGCAGCCTTTAATCCTCCCCAAAACATCTCTGCACTAAATGTGGGGGAGTTTGATAAAAATGCACTGCTCTCCTAACTGAATGGTTTTGAACCAGTCCCTGGTGCTTACAATCTACCACTGATGCCTACAACTTGAAGCTCTAAATTGGGGGTAGTGAACAGAGCCCTGATTGTGAGTCAACAGACTTGGATTGTGGTGCTATTTTTTTTTTATTTGAACCCTTGAGCAAATAACTGAATGGTTCTGGGCCTCAGTTTCCTTCTCTATAAAATGAGGATATGGAACTAGGTCATCTTCCCTTTAAGAGAACATAACATATGGTTATAACATATGGTCTCCTTGCTGTTCCCTAGAGTCCACATTCCATCTCTCCTTCCCTTGTCTTTGGAAACCCCCCACCCCTTCCCCACACACACTTCTGCCTTTTGTAATCTCCATCTTCCTTCAGAACTCAGCTCTTTCAAGAGGCCTTTATTGATTTCATGGTTCTCTCAGTTATTGGTGTCCTCTCCAAATATTTTGCATTTATTTTCCATATTTTTTATTTACTAATTTCTGTTCATATTGCCCTCACAACCATACCTCTTCCCCCAATTATAATTTAGAGTAACTTTTTCATTTTTATCTTTGAGTTACTAGTACCAAGAAGAATGACTGACACATTGTAGGCACTTAATGAATATTCATTGAATGGAATTGTCATTAAGTCATCATGTGGAAAGGATAATGTGTGCATGCACACACATGTGCACACATACATGCACAAGCATGTGCATCATATATGCAAACAGGATGTTTGTTTTCTTTCGTTTTTTTGGTGGGGGGGAGGAATCACCTTAGACTGCTTATCTATAGATGGACAAGACCCCAGGAGAAAAGCTTCCTGGATCAATGAATGCCCAGGTCAACCAAAGCCTGGATTATGTCCTGAGTCCTAGAAATTATACACAGAGGGTGACATGGATATATTTTGATACAAGGAAACTGACCAGATCCCATTAAAACGCTGATCACCACTCTTTTTATAAGAAGCTGTGGTGTTCTTGAAAGTGATGGGAAAGCATGGTAGTGCTGTAGTATGAAAGGAAACATCTTGTTTACAAATGTCAGCCAGTAATTAGCATATTTTAAGGGGAAGAACCACAACTGCTGGATCTTGTTAGCAGTGAAAACCTCAGTCCTTTCTTGTGGCTGTGTTTTAAGAAGTAAAGTAGACAGAGAGACTCTGAAACCAGTTCATAAACAGTTGATTTCATATTTTAAAATCTTGCACTAAAACTGTCACCCCCCTCTCGTGGATCACAGATGGTAGAGAACTAATTTGTTACTGTTTGATAACTGCTTTTATGTATCAAAGCTCTTATTTACTACTCCGTGGCGGGAAATGATAGAGAAAGAGCAATTATGTGTTTTCTTTCAGGTTTTCTTTAACTACTTGGTTTCTTGGTCCAACCTCCCTCCCCCTACTCCCCTACTCCCTTATCCCCAGGCTGCAAGGATTTCTTGGTTGAGAAATTGCATTGTAACTCTCTTGTGTTTCTCATTTTTCAGTTAGTAAACTTTTTTAAAAAATTAATTTATTTATTTTTAGTTTTCAACATTCACTTCCACAAGATTTTGAGCTCCAAATTTTCTCCCCATCTCATCCCTCTCCCCACCCCAAGACGGCATGAATTAAACTTTATTTTTTTTTAAAAAAATAAAGTGTAGCTCTCCTAGCACGTCAGTTGAACTCTTTTCTGGGCATTTGTAATCAGCCCTGCCAAGTAAATCAATTCAAGAGTTAGTTTTTCCCTTAAAACTCAGTTTTTCATATTGAATTAGTGACTGTTTTTCAATATTGGTAGTAAAATTAATTTGGCAAACATTTCAGGTGTCTTATTGTCTTCTTCATGTGACATTATCCTATCTCCTAGCTGTTATTGTCTCACTATGACAATCATGCTTGGACCCCTAAAATTTAGGTTAACACAATCAATACGGGCTAGAGTCAGCAGCAGAAATGAGAGATATTTTGCATCCTCTCCCCAGACTCCCTCCACTGAAATTCTCTAAGAGTTTGGGAGAATCTTGTTATATACAACAAACATCTACCATATGCCAGGCATAATGCTAGGTGCTGGTCATACAAAGACAAAAATGAAATAATCTTTGTTGTAAAAGATGTTACATTCTATTGGGTTACATATTACATTCAATACACACACTTATAAATTATATACACATATATATTCATGTTTATATGGAAATATATATATGCATATAATGTGTGTGCATGTGTGTGTATGTGTGTACACTTGCTCGAATGGTAGGTGGTAGAATTTTTATGTGCATGCACATATGCATACATATTGTGGTCTGATAATAGAGAGAGAGATAGACATACATATTTTTCCTGTGTGACTACAGGCAAATCACTTAATTTCTCTGACCCTCGGGTTCCTTGTCTGTAAAAAAAAAAAGGCATAATACTACCTACCTCACAGGGTTATTGTGAGGCTTAAATCTAATAATGTACAAAATTCACTTTTCAAACTTCAGAAATTCATAGGTGGTTGATTATTTTAGTCTTGATAAATGATGGGAGACTTTCCTAGCATAAAGACAATGGGCATAGCAAATATGAGATGGATATGAGAGATGTGAAAATAGAATTAATAGGACTGTTGGATAATTGTTTAAATATGAGAGGTCGAGAGAGAAAAATAAAAGATAATTGTCAAATCATTAGCATAGAAAATTAAATGAATGGAGGTATGTGGTACAGTCTCACATAGTGAAGCTAAAGGAGGAACAGGTTAGGGAATTGAGATAATGACCTCAGTTGTGAAGGTACTGAATTTTTGGTCATTTGGGGTCCTTCTGCAAGAGAATGGAAATTTGGCTTCGGAACTAAAAAAAGAAGTTACTTTGAACATTTATTCATTGTGTGATAATGGATAAACAGGTAGGTTTTTTTTTTCTTCAGAACTCTCATCTCTAAAATGGGTACCTTTGACTACCTTTGGGGAAACTATTCAATAGTAATTTAAATAAGCATCACATTATTAAATGTAAGTATGTAGAAAAGGACATGATTTCAAATCCTGACTCTAACACTACATTATGACCTTAGCAATCAAATGAGGCATTTGGATAAGATGGCTCTGAAGGTCAATTCTAAATGCCAGTCAAAGGTCCTATGATCTATTAGCAGAGAACAAGAAGGCAAAGAAATACAACAAATTTGGCAAAAACTGAATACTTAATTTTCTTGACCTTTGCAGTATCATTCTAATCCAATCTAAAGAACATATTTGCTATCAATACTGGGACATCAAAAACAAACATCACAGCCTATAAGGAGCTCACATTCTTCTGGGGGATATGTGTGATGAGGTGGTTATTAAAATGTGATCTGATAGTTATATATGCAGTAATTTGCAAAGAGAGAGTACACCAACAACTATGCATATTAGGAGTGACTTCCAATAGGAGATGGCACTGTGTGAGGTATTGAAGGATAGTAGAAATTCTTTTTTTTTTCTTTTTTTAAATTTTTAACATGTGTTTTTAAAACTTTTGTCTACAAATTTTCTCCCTTTCTCCCTCACCACCTACCCTTGTTGAAAAGGCAAGCATCTCGATACATGTCATAGATGTGTAGTCATGCTAAACACTTCCATAGTAGTATTGTTGTGAAAAACTAAGTATATTTCCCTTCATCCTACCCTACCCCCCCATTTATTCTATTCTCTTTTTTGACCCTGTCCCTCCTCAGAAGTGTTTGCTTTTGATTATCCTCTCCCCCAATCTGCCCTCCCCTCTATAGACCCCTTGCTTTCTTATCCCCTTCCCCCCTTATTTTCTTATAGGGTAAGATAGATTTCCATACCCCATTGTGTATGTTATTCCCTCCTTAAGCCAAATCCTAAGAGAATCACTCATTCCCTCTCACCTTCCCCCATTTCCCCTCCACTGTAAAAGCCTTTTCTTGTCTGTTTCATGTGAAATATTTTACCTTCCTCTACTTCCCCCTTTCTCCTTCTCCCAGTATAATCCTCTCTCACCCCTTAATTTTATTTTCCAGATATCACCCCTTCATCTTCCACTCACCCTGTGCCCTCTATCTATCTATCTACACACACATATAATTTTTTTCCCTCCCACTACCTTAATACTGACAAAGGACTCATGAGTTACAAATATCATCTTTCCATGCCGGAATGTAAACAATTCAACCTTAATAAGTCTCTTAGGATTTCTCTTTCCTGTTTACCTCTTCCATATTTTACTTAAGTCTTGTATTTGAAGGTCAAATTTTCTATTCAACTCTCGTCTTTTCCACAGGAATGCTTGAAAGTCCTCTATTTCATTGAATGACCATTTTTTACCCTGAAGGATTATACGCAGTTTTGCTGGGTAGGTGATTCTAGGTTGTAGCCCTATCTCCTTTGCCCTCTGGAACATCATACTCCATGCCCTTCAGATCCTTAATGTTGAAGCTGCTAAATCTTGTGTTATCCTGATTGTATTTCCACAATACTTGAATTGTTTCCTTCTGGCTGCTTGCAATATTTTCTCCTTGACCTGGGGATTCTGGAATTTGTCTACAATATTCCTAGGAGTTTTCCTTTGGGAATCTCTTTCATGAAGTGATTGGTGGATTCTTTCAATTTCTATTTTGCCCTCTGGTTCTAAAATATCAGGGCAATTTTCCTTGATAAGTTCTTGAAAGATGATGTCTAGGTTCTTTTTTTTATCATAGCTTTCAGATAGTCCAATAATTTTTAAATTCTTTCTCCTGGATCTATTTTTCCAGGTCAGTTGTTTTTCCAATGAGATATTTCACATTGTTTTCTAATTTTTCATTCTTTTGGATTTGTTTTATAGTGTCTTGATTTCTCATAAAGTCACTAGCTTCCAATTGCTTTATTCTAATTTTTAAGGAAGTATTTTCTTCAGTAATCTTTTGGACTTCCTTTTCCATTTGTCCAATTTTGCTTTTTAGGGCATTTTTCTCCTCATTGGCTTTTTGGACCTCTTTTGCCATTTGCGTTAGGCTATTTTTTAAGGTGTTATTTTCTTCAGTATTTTTTTGGGTCTCCTTTAGCATCACTCTCAGTTTTTCCTCTACTTCTCTTACTTCCTCCTCAAAATCCTTTTTGAGCTCTTCCATGGCATGGGACCAATTCATATTTTTCTTGGAGGCTTTGGATGTAGGAGCTTTGGCTTCGTTGTCTTCTTCTGGTTGCATGTTTTGATCTTTGTCACCAAAGTAAGATAATATAGTCTGACTCTTTTTGTGCTGCTTACTCATGATCTCAGCCAATTACTTGAGCTATAAATTCTTTGTTAAGGTAGGAGTCTGTTTTCAATGTGGAGAATGTACTGTCCCAAGCTTCAGTGGTTTGTACAGCTGTTTTCAGAGATACTTCTAGGGACCTATAAATTTTCAGTTCTTCCAAGGTGCTATGATCAACGGCAAGGTGTTTACTCCTTTCCTGGACTGTGGTCTGGTCTATGAGTACTCTTTTCTGTCTTGGAACTATGAGGAGGATTTCTTCTCCACAGCCACTACAAGCTCCAACACACCAGCTCTCCTCCTCATCCCAGGACTGCCACCCAGAACAGTGACCCAGATCCAAGCAAGAGAATCCTGCACCAGCAGAGAGATCCCTGCAATCCCTCTCTGATCAGCCACTGGATTCCCCCTCAGTCTGTGGCGCTCCGGTCTCACGAAGCCCTGAGACCTATCTCCTCTCTCACGAAGCCCTGAGACCTAGCTCCTCTCTCACCAAAGTCACAGACTTTTCCCACTGACCTTCCACATTGTCTTTGGCATTCCTGGGTTGAGAAGTCTGGAAACTGCCACAGCTGCCTGCAATTCAATCCTCTAAGGCCTGCTCCAGGCTTGCTGTGGCCTGCATGTCCACGCTGAACTGCGGTCCTGTCCCCGCCTGGCGCAACATACCTTTCTGATCAACCATCCAGTCTGTCTTTGGCTGAAAATTTGTTTCACTCTGTCTTTTTGTGAGTTCTGCTGCTTTAGAATTTGTTTAGAGCCATTTTTTATAGGTATTTGGAGGAGTTTGGGGGAGAACTCAAGCAAGTCATTGAACAAAGTTCCCTTTGGGATGGCTTGGCCCAGCTAGAATTCCCCTCTGTCTAGGTATATGCCCCAGAGTACTTTTTGTTAGTTTGTTTTTAATTGAACCTGATTAACCTAGAATTCCTGCATAATACTTTGATAAGAGATACCTATTACTACAAATATTACAAATGTTCTCTCATGTGTCTTTACATTCCAGGTTGTTTAAGGACCATGAGCTAACCTGAGATTTCTGGGAGGTTTCTATTGATGATATAATATGGAATAAAAGCTTCCAAAAGTCCACCAAGTTAGCTGTAGATGCCACTACAACTTCAAAACAAAAAAACAAAAAAAAACCCAAAAACAAAAAGCCCTTCTGCTCTCTCAAGTTTACCTCACAAAAAGTGACTTAATGATATTTAAATGTTTTAAATGATTCTTTTCCTGTTTCTGAGCAGGATTTCGGACCTTATTTGTACATGATGTCAAAATGTGGGCAAATCATGCTTCAGCTTGGCATTCTCTAAATCCTCTATTTAAACGGAATCTGATACCTTTGGAATCATAAAAGCTTTGCCAGGGTAGAAGGGATACATCATCAGAGTAAGAGGCCCTAATGATGTATTACTCACAAAATGGGGTTGGCTAGGAAAGCAATGCACAAGACCCTTAAGAATGTGGTCTCTGGAATAATATATAAGGTGCATGGGAGAGAACTCCAGTCCTTGGGAACACTATCAAGGACTACAATACCCATTCTGTGGCTATTTCCAAATATTTTTCACATACTTCTGGCTGCTCAGAAACATTGCCTCTTTTTTTTTTTAACATTCACATCTGTTGTCCAGGCAGGAATAAAAAACATATTTAAGAAGCTTACACAGATACTTTCTCCTACTCTGTCCCTGTATTAAAAAAAAATAGTTGAAATTTATAAAATCAAGTGGGGGGAGGGGAGACAGGAAAAGGGGAGGGGAAGAAAGAGCAAGAAGGATAGGAGAGAGAGAGAGAGAGACAGAGAGAGACAGAGACAGAGACAGACAGAGAGACAGAGAGAGAGACAGAGAGACAGAAAGAGATAGAGGTGAAGGGAGAGACACATAGAGAAAGAGAGACATGGAAACAGAGAGAGACAGACACAGAGTCAGACAGAGAGACAGAGACAGTGGCAGACAACAGACAGAGCAGAAAATCCTCGGTCTCTCAAATCACCTTATTATCCTGGCCAACCTCTTTTGGGTATGACCTGCCATGTCAATGTTTCTTCCTAAAATATGGCTCCCCAAACTGAACACAATATTATGGGCCTGATTGAATGAGCAAGGAATAGTTCAGGACTAAAACTTTCCAAATTCTGGACATTTAGAAGATATTTTATTTGTTTTGTTTTAAGTGTAAGACTTTACATTGCTCCTATTAGATTTTTATCTTACTGGTTTAGTTCCTCATTTTAGTCTTGTTATGTTTAAATTCTGATTCTGTTATCCATCATGTTGAATACTCCTTCCAATCATCTGTAAATCTGATACAGGTGTCAGCTGTTTTTTATTCAAGGTGCTCTTCTAAGAGAGGCAATGGTGGTTTTGGAAAGAAAGCTATTCTCAAAGCCAGGAAGACGTGGGTTTTAATGCTGACTCTGACATACACTGGCTGTGTGATTGTAGGCAAGGCATTTAACATTTTAGTGCTCTAGGCAGCATATTAGGGTTATGGATTATGAGGAGGTTCCAGTTTGGATAGCTAGGGGCTGTGTTTGCTCTTTATACCAGTGGAATCACAGATCCTGTCCCTTTCCCCATATAGCGTTTAAAATATTAAACAGATTAAGGCCCAAAACACAGTTCCTCCATGACATTCCATTCCACACATCACTCCACCTTAGAATCAATCCACTATTCACCACTTTTAGTCTGGGTGTTGAACAAGCTGACTCTGATTATCCAATCCATATCCTAAAGATATCATGAGAGACCTTGTGGCATGCCTTGCACACTAGGCACACTAGGTATATGGGATTCTCCTGATCTTCCTTACCCCCAGTCTAGCAATCCCTTTATAGAAAGAAATAAGATAAACATGGCATGATTTGTTCTTTATGAACCTGTCTATACAGGTCTGCTAATCACCAATTACCCTTTTACATTGTTATAAACCATCTCTCTAATAATGCATTCAGGAATTTTGCCAGTTGTCTAAGTGTAGCTTACTGGATCATCATTTGAAGACTCAAAACTCCTTTTTTTCTTTATTAAAAAAATCATTTCTCCAGAATTGAAATGCCTCTCCCATTCTCATGATTTTGAAAATATCACAAAGAATAACAGCAATCATAACTCTTGATAATGTAGCAGGAAGTTTATCTGGGTCTAGACACTTGAATTTGTGGTATAGACATAGGTATTCTTTAGATAGCTCTTCCTTTAAACAAGACTTCAATTCTGTTACCTATTTTTTTTTATTTTATACTTCTTAGTCTGAAAATCTTCCTCCTTGATAGATAAAACAGAAAGTAGTAATTAAGAAGTTTTGCCTTATTTCTCTTATTATCAGCCAATCTATCCTAAGCACTGTTCAATTTTTTTTAACTTTCTTCTTGTCTCCAATATGGCTCAAAAATATTTATTGTCATCCTTGCAATTGGCTTTAACATTTCTGATTTTATTCTTGTGGAACCAGGCTACTTTTTGCATTCATCCCCAGTTGCTTATCCCTGCTTCCATCTTCTGAAATCCCTCTATAGCTAGATCTATCTATATTATATATCTGAGTTAATCAGTTCACGGGACAGCCACATCACCCTCTTTATGCAGCCTCCTCTTTTATTCTCATTACAGTTATTTGTGCTTCTGACATCAGAATTGTATTTTCAGTGCTTTTTGTACAGAATCTAAGTACTTGAGAACCAGTCTTTTCTCTTAAAATATTTGAATCCATCCTTCCAGAGTCTGGAACAAAAGTGTCCAACACAAGGCCCACAAACAAGATTAAAATATAATTGGAAAATGTTGAACAAAATGAATAAAAATAAAATAAAACATAATATCACTTTTAAAATCTAATTCAATGTATAGCCCCTAGGCATGCCACCATCTAGTGGTTCCAATTACTATTTGAATTTGATACCACTCCTCTAGAGTACCCACCAGAACACAATATCCTCTACATTTCAAGCCCTGGCCTTCTCATACCCTCATCAATTTTGCCTTGACAGTGGCCAATACTGTACCATTCCTGCAATCCAACTTCTTTTCTCCTATTTAAGAACTGCTGAATGGAGTAGAAGGAAGTGATGAAATCATACTGATTGGGTTGGCTACACCCGCGGCATCCTGGGCCTTCACCAGTAGTCTTGCCTTTTCCCTTGCCACTAGACTTGGATGACTGGAGGAGAGAATAAGGCTGATGACTTTGCACACTTCTGCCTCATGTAAATCCAATTCACAGGCGAGTCAAGACTTCATCCCTGTGATGTCATTGGTCCACTTCAAGAATGCAAGATGAACAGCAACAACAACGTTGCCTGTTCTCACGTGGGGCCTCATTGCAACAAGGCAACCTTTCTTCTTTCCAATCAATCCTCTGCCTGCTGGAATGGCTATTTCAAATCTCACATCTCCCTTGAAGCTTCAAGTGATTTTCTCTCCCTTCAGCTCCTCAGCTGAGGACCTTAGGTTGTAGTTCACAGACACACACTAAAATGGCACTATTCTATGAGAGTTATTTCTTCTCCCCTACACCTCATTTTATGTTATTCAAACATATCCCTTCATCACCTATTCTTTCATTCTGGTCTCAGGTGAAGAGTTTTTTTCTCTTTGCTGAAACCAACCTCTCTACATTTACCGTTGATGTCAACCCATTTTCTCTTCTCCAGCAGGTTGCCTCCATTATTATCAACATTCTGTCTCTCTGTCTCTTATCTGTTTCCCTCTCTGTCTTTGTCTGTCTGTCTGTCTCTTTCTCTCTCTGTTCCTTCTCTGCTTCTCTCTTCCCCCAAAATTCTACAAACAAAACCAAACAAGAAAATAAAAAAGAAGTACTTTATTTGACCTCAAACTCAACATGTCCAAGACAGAACTTATTATCTTTTCTGCAAACCTTCTTATGAACTTCCCTATTGCTTTGAAGACCTCAACATAATCTTGAACTTCATCTTACTTACCTGCTCCTCACATATTCAATCAGTTGCCACACTTTGTTGTTTCTGCTTTTTACACTCATACAGCTACTACCCTGGTTCAGACCCTCATCACTCCTTACCTGGAATATTGTACTCGCTTTCCCATTGGTCTCCCTGCCTCAGTTTTCTCTTCAATACAGTCTCCACACACCACCTATAGAAATAATTTTCTTAAAATGCATCCCTAGTTATGTCACTTTTCTTCTACTCAATAAACTCCACTGTTCCCTGTTACCTCCGGGTTCATATATAAACTCTAAGGTTTGCCTTTTTTTCTGTTATTTTCACACTACTCCCTTCCTTGTATTCAATGATTCATTACTCATTCATATGATTCATTTTACTTTACTCACTGTTTCTTGAACAGAACAATCTATCTAGTTTCTCTATGCTTTCTTACTGGCTGTCCCTAATTCCTGGAATGCTGGGCTTCTTAGAATCACTGGCTTTCTTTGAGATTAAATTCAAATGCTATCTTCTTCAAAAGGATTTTCCCTGTTTCCCCAGATGCTAGAATAAGGTTACCTCCCATCAACTTTGTAAATATTTTGTATGTACAATAATTTACCTGCTATTTCCCCAACTAGAATATATGCTCTTTGATGGCAAGGACTTTCTTCCCTTTCTTTGTATAGCCAACACTTAGCATAGTGCCCAGTACATGTGAATCGATAAACTGATTGGTGGCATATCATAAAGTCTTGGGCAGTGTGTTTGCTCACTAGATTCTCTTTTCCCCATTGGAATAAGACACAGAACAATAATTGCCATTATTGTTTCCTCTACATTCAGGAGGATGGAATCATCAGCAAGGAGAGTTGAGTTTTCAGTTTTTCTATTTCTAATAGAGAGAGAGAGACAGAGAGAGAGAGAGAGAGAGAGAGAGAGAGAGAGAGAGAGAGAGAGAGCTCCAGCAGATGTTGGGATGGTTGAATGTCCCACTTTTTCACTATGTCTTGCCTTTAGAGAAACTTTGTGGCCTATATAAAATCATCATCAAGAAGCATTTATTAAGTGTCATATACTGTATTAAGTTTTGGGGATACAAAGTAAAGCCAAAGACAACCCTTATTCTAAAAGGAACTCTCAGTCTAATGGACTCATCATCTATTATTGCCTTCTGCTCCATCAGTCTATAACAGACCCGCACAATCTGTAAAGTTGTTTGGGGCCACCGATAGGTTAGATTAGAGACAGACTGACAATAGTTGTTTGCCTCGGGTCATGTGACAAATAGGAGAGTGTGCAGTGGCAATCCTACATTTTTCCCACACTGTCCGAAATCCTTTGGGGGGATGCAAGCGGCCCATGGGCCATATATTGTACAGGCATAGTCTATAATATAGCAGTATTTTTCCCCTATATGTTGTGATGCTCAACAAAACTGTCTACTCAATGTTACCCACCTTACTTTTATTCAAGATAAATCCCTCTGAATTTGTAGTCCCTAAGTTTATATAGTACATCAAGACAGGCAGTTGTATAACATTACAATCAATTCAGAGAAAATTGTGTAGCCCAAGCAGCCTATTATTTATATAATTTCAGTAAATGATACAACTCCAATATTTGAGCTGCCAGATGATTTTTATATGACCAAACTTGATTAGGTTTCAGCCATTAAAACATTCATACCTTGTTTGGTCAATACCATCAATAAGCACAGATTCAGCTATAATATTAACTATATATATATATATCTATATATATATATATATCTGTATCTATCAATATGTACATACACATATTTGCTTAGATACTTAATTATACCCATAATGATTTTATGGCTATTTCCATACCACAGATGGTCCATTCCTTCTCATCTTGTTTTACTCTTATTCAGGCAAATACTCCATAGAAAAACCATGCAATGCACTGGGACCCTTTCTTTCGTCCTTTCAAAATCTTGAGGATGCTAATGTAACACATAGGTTGCCAATCTATACTTCCTTGGAAATATTTCACAATAAAACAAAAAAAAAGCTGCTAAAGGATTGTTGATAATGTTTTGAGATGGAAAGGAAATTGGATTGCTCCACACTATCATGTCTTGCAAATGACCCCCAATTGCATGATTGAGGCTCTGCCTGCAAGAAACAAGTTCTGACCAGCCCCAGATAAAGAAGACTCTACTGGCCTATTGTTAGTTGTACATATAATTTGAATTGAAATTTCTTCCCTTGGTACTAGAAATGAACTGTCCTGAATCTTTCACGTTCTTGGGCCCCCACAATGGGTAGAATGAAAGGCCCCCTTGAATAATTATGAGGCTTGGGGCAAATCATAGCCCCATCTACCTTCTGTTCCAGGGAAGTCTGGTTAAGCTGACCATTACAAAGGCTTATGTAAGAGAAAGACGAATAGACATCACAAATTGTCAATTTATACCTTGAGCATTATGTAGGAAAGTGGAAAAGGAAGTAATTTATTTAATCTCAGGGTAATAGTAATCATCCCCTACATATACATTTTGACTTTCACAGTTGCAAGGTTTTTCAGTGATTATGTAGTCAAACCCCTACCTGAGCAGCAATCTTTGCTAAAATAAAAAGCCAATTGAGCTTTAGCTCATTTGGCTTCTATTTGAAGAATTCTGGTGATGGAAACCTCATGACCCAGATCATTAAGGGAAAAGCAGCTAATGGATCCTATACATGTTATCACATAATGTATTCGATAGAGTGGTGGACTCGAAATCAAGAAGATCTTAGTTCAAATCTCACCTTGGGCACGTACTAACTGTTAATTATAATAACATCCAGCAGTGTAACATACTGGTAAGTCACTTAGCACTTCCACCTTAACTTTTAAGTGTTCACACTAGTTTCTAATTTACAGGACTATTATGAGGCTCAAGTGAAGTATTGTTCAAGGTGTACCAAAAGTCTTAGTGGTACAGTTTTAAGCTTTAATAACTCAACTTAGCACTTGGCAAATTTGAAAGTACTCTAAAAATGTCAGTTATTATAGTTATTGTTTTTCATCATAGAATATGTATAGGATTCCTGGAAATTATATTATTACTCAATTTGGTACATGCATCTTTATTCAAATCAGTTCAATTCAATTCATGAAGAAATCATTAAGTAATTTTAAGCAAAACACTTGAGCTAAGGCTGGAAACTACAAATACAAATATGATATAATCCCTTTTCATAAAGAAGCCTTACTCAATTCTACAAGAGATTCTACTGGAGCTGCTTTGATACTATCTATTGAAAGTCATATCATTATTGTTATTATTATTGCCTATATTATAATAATTAGCATTTCTCCCCCAAGCCAGTATATGCCAGGACACATACTGATAAATGATTGATGTGTACTGGCAAAATTGTGAAAACAAATTATTTGATTGTAGATTGTATATTTAACCCTTCCTTTCCTGCTATGCTCCAGTTTCAGAGATAGAGGTGCTCTTACCCTTGCCAAGGTTGTGTCCTCAACCTATCCACTTGATGTCATTCCCTTTCATTCCCTCTGTGAGAACTTACCCCTTTGATTATTCTTACTCTCAATCATGTCATCTTCAAACTCTCCATGTGTACCTTCCCCAACTGCCTATTCTTAAACAATAATTGCAAAATACATTCACAGCAACCTCAACAACAGTAACACCCTTCAACAACCTTGCCATTCCTTCAAGTTCTAATTTTATATCTCTTCTCCTTCTCTCTGTCAACTCTTTTAAAGAGTAGTCCGCACTTGCTGCCTCCACTTTTAATGTCTACTTACTCTTTAACCCCTTGCAATATAGCCTTTGACCCCATGAAAGGAATATGGTGGAGAAACTACCTTCCCCAACATTTGCAATTACTTATTCACTACAGGTCTAATGCTCTTTGGCTCAGCCCTAATCTGCCCTAAATTTTCTACAGTTTTTGATACTCTTGATCACACAGTCCTTCTGCAAGTGCTCTCTCCTCCATTCGCTTCTATGACCTTGCTCTTCCTTGGCTCCTAAACCTGGGACCTTCTCTTTGTCTCTGTTCTCTCACTTGGTGATCTCACCTGTTTCCATGCTCTTAGCATTTTTTCACATATTTAACTTGCAAATCATTATACCTAGTCCTAATCGCTTTTCCAGATTCTGATTCCACGTAATGGTTTGCTGACTATCTCTATCCCAACCCCCCTTAAACTGAATATATCCCAAATCAAACCCATCACTTAACCTGCTATACTTGTCTCCCCTAAAACCTTTCCTATTTACGTCAAAGCTTCCTCATGAACACCCATGTTCAAAATCTGGAGTCATCATAGACTCTTCCCATCCTCCATACCTGGGCAGTTGTCAAGTTCCATCAATCCTACAACTAGGTTTTTGTTTGTTCCAAGTGGCCCATTTACAAAGCTACATTCAGGCAATTATCACCTCTCACTTAAGCTACTATTAACAGTCTCAAAATTGACTTCCCTAACTCTAGTTCCTCCCTTTGCCTCCCCTCTTCTTCCACATAGCTACCAAAATCATTGTCCTGAATCACAGGCTTGGCAATATCACTTTTCTTCTGAAAAACCTTCAGTGACACTATCTATGGGAATGAGTTCCTTTGCTTGGCATTTAAGGCTCTTTATGATTTGACATCAAATTTCATTTCTACCCTTACCTCACACAGCTGTTCTAGATTCGTTCCTTGTTTCAGACTCCCTAGACAACTGCTACAAATATTCTATATCAACAGGCCTATTCTTGCCTTGTATATACCTTAAATAGACTCTCTTTTCATCTTCCTCTTTCAGAATCCCTATTCTTTTGTGAGATTCAGTTAAATTATTGTTTCCACATTTTAGCTCTCTTTGACTTCTCCCAGATGAGGCTGTTTTTACCCACCGCACATATTCCTAGGGTATTTTACCTTCATTTTCTTCTATCTTCATAACTCTCTATCATGTATCATATTAACCTGTGTACATATTATATTCCTCCCTCCCTATAGCTATTGCCTGCCCCAGTACAATGTAAACTCTTTGAAAGCAAGAGATTCTTTGCTTTTGTGTTTACCTAGTGGCTAGCATTATGCTGTGCACTGAAGAAATGCTTATCTATTTTTTTGTTAATTTAAATTGATCTGGAGGTTAAAACAGAAGCAAAAGCAAAGTGGAATGTTTGTCCCACATTCAAATAACAAATCTTTTGATCTTGTTACAAAAATATCCCTCCCTTCCTTCCAATTCCTTTCAGCAATTAATGTGCATCAACCAGTATTCAGTATATGTTCAGTGATGTCACTAAGCATTTTCTATTTGATAGTTAATTTGGTTTTGTGCTGTATCAAGCTTTGCACAGTTAACTATTATGAACTCTAAAATAATACATCTTTTCTTCTTTTGCCAAGCACCTAATATAATGTAAAATTAAACACTACCCCAAATTTCCAAACACTGCTGATTAATTTCTTTCTTTAATTTTTATCTTACCCATTAGTGTACCAACAAGCATGTCTTTTAGGGGAAATGTGTTAATGTGTTCTCTTTCTTATTTTATCATTTACAAAGGATATTCTCATAAGAATTGTGAGTTATACAGAATAAGTTTTAAGATATGTGATTTCATCAGTTTGGGTACAGACTTTGGAACTCTTTCAAAATTAGCAGTGATTCTTTGTGAATTGTCATGACAGAAAAATTAATCACCTTTTGGGCTGCTTGGGGATGAAACCTGAGGTAGTTTTGTCCCAGTACGAGAGATACATGGTCTATCATTAGAAATGGTACTTAAGGCCTTGCTCACTTGGTATCCCTTGCCAGAGTTTATATGCCTCTGGCATAGCTTTAGAAAATCAAGTGTTACCCAAATGTCACAAAGGGACAGATAACCAGAGAATTATAACCATTTTATTCCTATTTTACAAGTGAAGAAAATTGAGTCCCAGAGGGGCCTAGACCTGTTTATTGGCCATGTATCTGATAAGTAGAGGAGGAAAAACTTACATCTAAATCTTCTGACTCCAAGTCCAATGCTCTTTCTACTACACCATTTTCACTGCTTCTAGAGAGACCCAGCTTGACCCAGCTTATCGTGCCTGCGTTCTGAGCATCTTGGTGCTTGAAATTGCATCGGTGGCACCTAAGTTGTTGCCTTCTTCTTTTCATTTCACCATTCAAATCAGAAATTTTCTGTCTCACAGCAATGGTAGACCTCTTACAAAGTACTAATAGGAAGCACTGAGAGCTTAAATACCCTTTCAGAAAAGGTGATTAAATCTTAATTTGATTCTTAAAGTTCCATTATGTGCTTATGTATTCCCACTAGTATTTTGACAGGGCAGCATTTTGGGGGCACTAATGAAATCATTTGAATTCTGCCCCTTAAATGAATTCCCCAGGTAATTGGCAATCTTGTACAAGTATTGCTATATCTCCCTTTTCTCCCACCAAGATTGTATGGATGGTATATCGTCTTGCAGAATATTAGTTTAGTATTGATGGTGCATCCATAGCACTGATTATACTATTATGCCAGTCCAGTTTCAGGATTCTAACAAGTCTATCCCTCTAAGGAAAAAAAAAAGTTTAGTGAATGGAGAGAAAGGAAAGAGGGGATTGGTACAAACTGCATTCTTAAAAGGAATACAGGTTAAGAGCATGCTCCTTCTCGCAGTCTTGTGTTCACGTGCAGCCTTTGAGTTAGCAGGGTGATCATAGGTTGCAGAGTTGCCTCTCGTGCAGACTCCAGTCCCTGATTCCCACTATGAACCCTTGGACTTGTCTTTGGTGATTCTAAAATTACTATTTTGACTGGGCTTTTCCCTTGGCATCCTCCATGCCCATTCTTGGCTTTGATACTGGCTGAATGATAAGGTCTCGAGTTTCACCTTTGGTTCTGCTTTGGGCATTCTGACTCTCTCTCTCCCATGCTGAGGGAATCTATCAATGACTCTATATTTTGACCAAGCCTTGTCCTTTAGGGTCTGGATGCTGTGGCTAGGCATTTACTTTTCACTCTCTAATAATAAGTTCTGCCATTTAACTTCATTCCCCTAAAATGCCAGTGATGTAATAAATTTGCACAGGCTCTGGCCAGATCTGCAATGGCTTAGTTTCACTATGTGACTCCCTTTTCCCCACTCATTACCCACTTTTGTGTCAGCAAAGCTGAGGCAAGGGCAGATGGCCAAGGGGAATCAAGAGCTCTGACTGTTGTTGCATATTAATGACTGTAGTTGCCATCACAAGATGTAGCTATGCATGGTACAAGTCAGAAACTGGATTGTTGGGCAGAATTCAATTAAATTCAACCAACATTTATTAACAATTACTATGAACAAGGCTTTGTTCTGGGATCTAGGGCCAGAAAAGGAGAAAAAAAAACACCATTTCTCTGCTCAAGAAGCTTATAGTGAAACGTTATGACACATTTAATAGGTGTGCTATAAGAGGAGTGTGGTATGATACAGGAGGTTGTGTGGTGCAATGGAAAGAATACCCAAATAGGAGCACTAAACTTTGAACTATGGGATCTGAGTTCAAATCCCGACTTATCCACTAACTACATGCGTGATCTTAGACAAGTAACTTAATTTCTCTGATTTTCAGTTTCCTTGTCTATCAAATGAGAGGGTTGGACTAGATGACCTCTGGGTTCCTTCTATGTTGAGATCTATGATTGCAAGAGAAGATATGATGAATTTAAAGAAGATTTAGTTAAAATGTTGAGAAATCGGGAGTGGGAAAGATTACATTCACCTAGGAACATCAGGAAAGGCTTCATGGAGGAAGTAGTATCTGAATTGGACCTTGGTGACAAGTTTGGATGGAGTAACCTATTCTAAGCATGGGTGATGAATCCAGCAAAGGTCTGGAGACAGGTAAGGGAAAAATGCAAATGGGGATAGTCTGAGAGTAGTTTAATTTGTCTGAAAGTGAGAATCCTGGAAGGTAGTGGGAGTCCCATATCCATCCATACAGATGGGCTCTTATTAATCTATCAGGGAGAAGAAAGATGAATATGCATAAATGAGGAAGGAGGTTGGGAATATGTTTCTGAATAGTAAATTTTACAAAACAATGAGATGGGACTGACCTAATGGGGATGCAAATTCTCAGGGTATATTATGCATTGATTTATTCATCGTTAATTTGACAAATGGAGGGTTCTGACATGTGACTGGAGTTGCTATTGGCCTGTTATGACCACATGGCAGTGTGAGATGGTGCCCCAGCACTGGCTTATGGTCCTCCCTTCTATTTAGCATTTTTTGTCCTTCAACAAAGAGGGAAACCTTTGTCTCCATCCATGCTTCTGAAAAATTGGGAATCCTCTATTGATGGGTCCTTTTTGATGTCGCTCATTTTCACTTCCTGGCTCTAACTTCCTGAAAAGGCAGATTTTAAAGGTTCCAGGTCAAGCAAGGTAAATGAGTTACTATTAACTACTGTGTATCCATCCCCTTAACATTCTCTCCTTCCTCTCCCTTGCAAAGCAGTTCCAGAGCTCATATGATGTTGGCTGTAGAGGTCATACTTAAAGCATCAGCTGCTGTTTTACAGCTTGGATTTTAAAGGGTCCAGAAAGCGACATCCAAAGCTGCATTCATATAATATTGCCTCTAATGGAGCATTTTTTACTCAAACAGGCAGGGTATAATTGATCAGGTGGTCAAAGCATTGACCTACCCACAAACACATTTCAAGCAGCTCCCAGCACCTGCTCTTCCTTAGCTGCTTCAAAAGAATGCAGAGAGATAGAATTTTGGGTCTAACAGTAAATCAGTACACTTACTTTCTATTTTTATCTTTGAGGAGCTGAGCAATCTTAAATGATGGTGCCCAGGCCGTTAAAAGCTATTAATTAGAAGAGGTGAGAGATTTCCTAGTAAACATTCTAGTGCCTGTTTTTACAATAAGATTATGATAAAAAGAATTTAATTTATTTGTGTACGATCTTGACACTAGAAATAGAAAGTGTGCAATTCACATTCTGTGCTTAATCTTGCAGGAAGGATTTTGCTTAGAACACAAGCATTCAGAAACTCAATTTCTAACTTTACTCCCTTCTAAATGAAGGAAGGCAAGTAATAACTGCCCTCCTGAGCAAAGAGGACCAGCCGGATTCACTGGGTCCTCTTCTCACTCAAGGTCAGGAAAGTTCTTTCTCTCCATGTCTTCTTCTCCTTTATTCCCTTTATGCTTGTACTGTTTTACTCTGGAGATGGGGTAGATGTACGATGGTGTTACTCTATGTCTTCCGCTTGAAGCAGTTACCTTCTACACTTAACCTCTTAAAAATTAGGTATAAAAAGTCATAGATCATAAAACTTTTGATGTGCAAAAGATATTACAGTACAGAACATCAATTACCAGAGCTGGAAGAAAGAGAATGGCAAGAGGTACAAGAAAACTTTCAAGCTGAAAGGTTACCTTAAGGCAGAGGCTATCAGACCTTAGAATGTATATCATATATTCCTCTCTATTCTTTTGCCACTGTAGGCTAAGCAGATTCTCCAGAAAGATCTCTCACTCCTTTGAGAGAGGATGCCTCTTCCCCTGGGCCCTTCCACCAGCTTCTGTGGTAGAATTAAGAAATTTTGCCCTTAGGGCAAGAGACAGGACAAGAGTTCTCTACTGTCAGGGTTATGGCTCTGTGTGGGTTGGGGAGGGCAGAGAATACGAAACACTTGTGCAAAGAAGGTTAAGGGGTTTGCCACCATAGACCAACCATATTCAGTCCAGCAAACTTCTATTAAGGATTCTTATTTAAAAAGCACTGTACTAAATGATAGTGAGTTTATATTCTAAGATGAATATCTACATGATACTTTGAGGAAAGGAATATGTCACTAGCAGATTGGCAGAGGTTCTTAACTGGTCTGGGAACTTTTTTTTTTTGGTTTGTTTAAATATTTTGATAGCTGCACTTCACCATGTTTATTTTCCTTTGCAATTTTGTGAATTTATTATATATAATTATATATTTTATTATATTATTATATACACACATATACATATAAGTACATTTACACACACACATATATATACATATGTATAAATATATATTTATGTGTATATATGAATATATGAATTTAGAAACATTATTCTGAGAAGGGGTTCACAGACTTTGCCAAGCTGCCAAAGGGATCTATGACACACACACACACATACGCAAACTGAAAAACCACCCAGCTATGGTGGAATCAGGAACATTTTCCCAGAGAAGGACGCCCTTGATTTCAGTCTCACAAGAAGCTAGGTATTGTAAAAGGTGTAAGTAAGAAAACAGGTCATAATTCAGGCATGAGGAAAAGTTTGTTCAGAGGCAAAGGAACAAGCAATGGAAAGCAGGGCTGAGGATTCAGCAAGTAGAGCAATTTGGCTGGAAAGTCTTATGTGAGGGAGAGAAATGCGAATAAACCTGGATAGGAAGATTGGATTCAGCTGTGAAAAACTGGTATTTCATGAGCCATTCTGGGTTGTTAAGTAAAGAAGCTAACTTGTCCCACTCTTAGTTTAGGAAGCTTATTTTGGCACCTGTGTGGAGGATATATTGAGAGAAGAGAGAATAGATGTCAGTAGTCCAATTAGGAGACTGTACTGGCTATACAAGCAAGAGGTGGAGAGGGCCTGGACTAGGAGACAGCCATGTGAGTAAAAGGAAGGGGAAGGATGCAAGAGATGTGGCAGACATAGAATCAACCAACTTGACAACTAATTCCATATGACAGATGAGGGAAAGGAGTGGTCCTAGCAGAAATTGAGGTTTTAAACCAGGGTCACTGAAATGAAGGTAGAACCCTCAAAAAAAGTAAAAAAAAAAGTGTGGAGTTTGAGTAGGTTTGAGGCGTATGAGTATATTGATTTCTATTTTGGACGTATTTAGTTTGATATGGCTAGAGAAGAAAATGGCAAACTACTCCAGTATCTTTGCCAAGAAAACCTCAAATGGGGTCACAAAGAGTCAGATACAATAACAACAAAAGTTTGATATTCATGTGGGACATCCAATTGGAGATGTATATGTAGTTGGTGGTGTGGGGGTAGAGCTTGGTAGAAAGATTAGAGTTGAATATCTGGGAGTCATTTCTCTCTTTTTCTTTCTTTCTTTCTTACATTCTTATATTTATTTTTTTATTCTGAACTTGAGAAATAAAATAGTCATTTCTAAAACAGAGTAAAATAAAGAAAAGAGGTTTAAAAGTGAAACTATAAATCTATAATACACAGCTTGCTTTTCCTTATAAATATATAATAAAGTTATCATGTAATTTTCTTTTTTTAACCTCCCTCCCCCTTTCCCCCTCCCCCCACATATATGTCTATATAACCATGGGAGTCATTTCAAAGAGCCAGTTGAACCCATGAAAGTTGATGAGATCACCAATATAAAAGGTATAAAAAAAAGAAGAGAAGAGGACCCAGGACAGAGATCTGGATGACATTCCTGATTAGGCTGATGATTCAGTAAAAGATAATGAAATAAGTGGTCATCTAAGCAGGAGCTGAACTGGAGCAGAATGCTGCAATGAAAGCTGGGAGAAGGGAATATGCAGCAGGCAGGGGATATCACAAGTGTCTGAATCTGCAGAGGAGACAAATCAGGCCTGAGGTCGAGTGGACAAGACAAGGCTAGAAGATTTAGCAAGCAAAATGATCATCGGTAACTTCGTCAATAGACGGAATAAAAAGGAAAATTTGAGGGGATTGAAGGGGTTAAGATGGAAGGAAGATCAGAAATACAGGTGTCTGGCTGTGAAAACCAGGAGAGAAAAGAATGTTGACTTATTTAACTGATTATTGTTGCTGCCTGTTCACTACTGAGGCCATGCTTGGTAGATCTAGGAAGGTAGGAGATTCTTGGCACCCTTTCTCACCCATAGGCCTCTCTTCCCATCTCTGTACACCATCTTTATCCAAATGCAGGAGAAAATTTGGAAATCATCATTCTCTTTCTACTGATGAAGGAGTGAGTTTTGACCTCAGAAAAAGGGTGTTAAAGGGCATCCTTCTTTAAGGCATGAAGATTGGTTAAACAAAAATGGGAATTTATTCTGTGAACTGGACCTAGAGATATTTGTGCCTGAATGGTTTTCAACTCCACTGTGTGGGGAGGGAGTGTCAGAACTCAATTTCTTCTTCTATGTGTTGTAGGAATTTTTGGCACTCACCCCTAATGACTATAGGATGTTCCCTCTTACCCTGCTGAACTTGTAGTCAAGTGCCACAGTGTTCCTATTCCATTGCTCTGGCTGGCCACCATCCCACCCCAGCCTCCCATCCCTTTCTTGGGATGTCCTGATTTTACTCTTTGAGCCCCACTAGTTCCTGGGGCAACTACTGCTTCCTGTTTAAAGTTTAAGGGGTACCCTATTATGAGAATCAAATGAGATAATATGTCAAGAGATTTGGCACCTTAAAATCTCTATAAATGTTAACTATAATGATGAAGTCTTAATCCAAACCTCAGTTCAAGTGGGAAGCACTCAGAGTGTTGGAACCCTAGTGGCCTACAAGAAGAAAAGATGTCTGCCTCTGACTTTTCCACATCCTATTAGAGGAGGAATGTCTGACAGAAAAATCCAAAGCCTGGAGTGTTGGTTTGCTCCCTGTGTCAGTGTTCCATTGAAGGACTAGTAGCTATGCTCTCCATTTGGTGCCCATTTGTTGTCCTGTAATGTTGACCCTGTCTGGAGCAAAGCCCAGATGGCCCCAGGAGAGTTAAAGTTCTGAGAAGCCCCAGCCAACTCTTTATTCTCCCAACCACAGAGAATCCTAGAATTGCAGAATCTTAGCGCTTGAGGGACTCTAGAGGTCATAGGAGTCTAAACCCTTCATGGGCCAGCATTTCTTTTCAAAATAGTGGCAGTCCAGCCAAACACATAGGGAGAAAAACACAAACAAATAAGTCTTTGGATTTTAGGGAGAAAAGTCAGAGAGAGAAAAAAGAAACAAAAAAGAAGAAATCTCAGAATTTTTTTTTTTTTAGTTTTCAAGGGTGAAAAAAATACATTTTCAGTTTAAGTAAAATTAACCAGTAAAAGGTGTCCTACTTTTCTGACTCTTCCCTTTCCACCCAATCCTAGAAAGAAGGAAGGACCCATGGAAAGGGATACCCTCTCTGTAAGAAATATAAGTTAATGCTAGATAGAAGCTTCTAACCCCACATCAGGGGAGGATTGGTCTAGGAGCATCAAGACCTTGTGCATCCAGAGGACAAAGGGAGGCAGCAACAGCTTCACTGAGAGATTCCCTCCACAAAAGTCCTACTCTAATGCCTCCTTCTGGCATGGAGGTGACCTTAGGTTCTAAAACACTATCATAACATAGGAGAAACTGTCCAGCAGGCTCTACAATTGCAGAAATGTGTGGATAATTGTCCTGACAACTGTCTGCTTTCTGAGGGCCAGTCTAGCTAAGTACAAAGAGGTTCATATGTAGTAAACTGGACAATTGGTGATGATTCTTTGGTCATGGCAACATAAGGAAAAATTAAAAAACAAAACAAAAAAGTGGTTTTCAGTTTATTTGACCCAGATTTGCTTTGCAATGATGAGTCAGAATTAAGAAAAGGGTGGAGGGGGCAGTGGTTCTAAGAATCACAGTTTTTAGACAGTATATAAACATTAATACAACAGGCATTTCTTTAAATATGAGATTCTTGTTTAATGACAATTTACTGACATACTATTACATGAATATTAATTAGATCAATATTAATGTTCTTATTATAAATAAATTTAAAGGAAAGAAAGTTGCATCTATATTGAGGGATGAATTAATAAAAAAAGAAATTATTATGCAATTACTATATGCCAGACACTATTCCAAGAACTAAGAATATAAAACAAAAAGTAAAAAAAAAAAAACCCTTGCCCTCAAGGAGCTTATATTCTAACAGAGGAAGACAACACATACAGGGAACTGGTGAACAAGGAGGGGCATTTTGGTCAAGGAAGTTATACTTATGGCAAATGGAAACATTGGGCAACTGATTAACATTGACCTTTCTAGGAATGGATAGATTTATTTCCTGAATAAGGAAATGAGGTGGATGAGGTAGAAACCATGGTTTATGTTCATTGGAATAGTGTGAAGATGTCTGGGGAGTAGCATTATAGCAGGTCTGGGAAGGGCTATGTATGTTGAATGCTTACCAATCAGAAAACCCACAAGATGGCTCATAGATTCTCAGGGATGGTTTTTATTTTACATTCAGAGAAAACAAGAAACATCATATCATGTCACTTGGACATCTCTCTTTGGAGTATGCTCATAAATGATGATGCATAAAGTGAAGTGCTCCTATGGTGAGCATAAAGGTAATGGCAGCTTATGTGCCTTCAGATGTAGAGAATTAGAAGGTAGAGAAGTTCTGTGAAGATCCTTCCAGTGAAATTAGCATATCACTTTGTACTCGGTGACTTCAGTGCAAAAGTAGGGTTAAAGGATAGTCAAAATAAATAAAATAAAAAGTTGGAAAATATGACTCCAGATTAAGAAATGAAAAGGGCCACATAGAAGCCTAATGTCATCATCAGTAGTTCCTTAAGAAGTGAATAAGGATTAACTTACATGAAAAGGACCAAAATTGAAATAAGGAGAAAAAGAGAGAAGGAAGGAAGGGAGAGAGCAAGGAAGGACAGAAGGAAGGAATGGAGGAAGAGAAGAAGAAAGGAAGGAAAGAAGGAAGGAAAAGGAAGAAAGGAAGGAAGCAAGGAAGAAAATTTTTTTAGAAAAAATATGACTGGAATCAATGTGGGAGTCACTTCCAAAACAGCTGTGTATGTAGTGTGGACTTCTGAACAAAGATCAAAATCAACACCCATGTGGAAGAAAGAATAAGAATGATAAAATATATATACATATATAGTATATAATTACAACAGTACCAACAATATATTTAAATATGCTACTGATAACAAAAGAAAGACAACTAGATAAAAAAGTCAATCAATCAAGCCATCAAATAAATAGTATTTATTAAACACCCCCTGTGAATCAGGCACAGTTCTGTACACTGGAGATATCAACAGAAAAATAAGAAGTTTCCTGCCCTCAAGGAGCTTACATTCTAGTAGTTGTGAAGAAAATTAATAAAGTTTGGGCTGGTGGAGGGGAGGAGGGTCAGGAACAAGACCTAAAAGTGGAAATGAAGATTTTGTGTATAGAGCAGGGATTCTAAGCTGTATATTGTGTGTGTGTATATGTGTGTCTGTGTGTCTCTGTCACACCTATTTTAGCAATTTGGTCCATAGACCCTTTCTCAGAATGTTTTTAAATGGATAATATAAAGCACATAGGGTCAACAAAGAAACCAATTATACTGAAATTTATCAAAATATTAAAAAAATTCATGGATCCCAGGTTAAGAACTTCTGGTCTAGGCAACAGTGTTTAGCCCAGCTAGACTGGCGCAAAGAGTGTGTACTGTGAGTGATGGTTAATGGCAGCATCTCTATGTTCTTGGAATGAATGAATAATTTACTTATGATTATAGTAATACCTCACATTTATTTAGAACATTAAAATATAGAAAATATTTTCCTTATAACTCTGTGAGGAAAGTAGTGCACATTTTATTATCCTGATTTTACAGATGGGGAAACTGAAGCTCAGGAAAAGTAATCTGTCATTGGTTATACAGGAAATAAATACAAGATATATTGCATTTAATAAAAAAGGTATTTTATCATCAAGAACTTTTCCTTTCATGTTAATTATGTTTAATTTGTATGAACCAAAATTGTTGTAGGCTTCTAGTTATTAGGACAAAAGTACTAACGTAAGAGATCAAGCTTGCACTGGGACAGATATGGTCAGTCAACCAAGAAGCATTTAATAAATGCTTAGCATGTCGCAGGCATTGTGCTAAGTGCTGAGGATACAAAAGCAAAAACATAGTCCGTGCCCTCAAGGAGCTCACATTCTAATGGAAGAGAGAAGATATAAATAATCATGTACGTACAAAACAACATACAGTGAAAATAGGAGGCAGTATCAGAGGGATGGCACTAACAGCTGGAAGTAGTTGTGTTGGTGACTGGAAAAGGCTGTTTATAGAAAATGGGATTTGAGCTGAGCCCTGAGGGATGGGAAAAGCAGGAGGAGAAAGGATAGAGCACTCTAGGTATGGAACTAGGAGGGAGATATTTCTTAGCTCTTGATGAGGGAGTCATGGAAGACTTTGTGACAGAGGTTGTGGTATTTTAAGGGATGACACAATGTAAAAGCTGGAATTTGCTTTAGAGATGCTCTAATCAAACCCTTGGATTTTTAAGAGGAAGAAATCAAGGCTAGGAGGCTTTTTTTTCTTCATTTATTTACTTATTTTTGTAAATTCCTTTAGAGTAGAGGCTATTCCTTGTATTATCTCCCACACTAAGCAAGTATCTTTCACAAAACAGATATTTAGGTACCAAACAAATATTTACTTCACTGAAGGTACTGAGATTCCTGAAACTTTCACTTACAGGATAATCGGATTTACACATTGACACAAATGAAGTTAGAGGTTACCCAGGCATTCCCTCTATTTCAAGATATGAAAAAATGAGGTTCTCAGAAGGGAAATCACTTACTTACCATCTCAGAGCTTGTAAGTACCTGAAGAGGGATCAAATAAGGAGTTTTAGCGGCTGTCTGATCTAGACTACTTATTTTTAGATGAGGAAATTAAGGCATAATGATGATAGCTAGCATTTGTAACCTTTATATTTATAGCATTAAACCTCTTTAATGTCCTTATAACAATCCTATGAGGTAGGTGCTATTATTATCCCTATTTTACTGATGAGGGAACTGAGACAAACAGAGGTTAAGTGTCTTGAACAGGGTCATTCATCTAATAAGTATATGAGGCCAAATTAAAACTCAAGTCTTCCTGACTCCAGGTCCAGTACTTTATCCATTGTGCCTCCTAACTAACTTAACAATGTAAGTGATTTGTCCAGGGTGACACAGCTAATAAAGATCTGAGGCCAAATTAAAACTCAAATCTTCCTAACTGTAGATCCAGTGCTCTTTCTACAGTGCTACTTAACAGCCTAACTTAACAAGGTTTCATGACTTGCCTGAGGTAACTTATGCAGAAAATGCCAGAGATGGGGTTTGAATTGAGATCTTTAGACTCTAAAAGCAATACCCTTTCTACCACACAAGACCTTTCAAGTTTATATGTGTCCCTTAATCTGTTAAGCAGCAAACATTTATTAATCACCTGCTGTATACTAGGCACTTTACTGAAGTCTAGGGATATAAAGGCAATAGGAAAATGGTCCTTCCCATGAAGGAGCTAAAAATATTAGAGGAACCAACCCGTGTATGTATCAGTATATACAAAATCAGTCAAAGGGCATTTGGGAGTCTAGGGAATATACTAACCACTGGGGTACTTCAAGTTCAGATAAATAGACTGAACATTGTATACAAGATTGCTGGTTATGAGTAGTAGTATGGTCAATGGGCTCCTATATTTCATTGGCCATTAACTCCTCCTCCTCAGAGCCCAGACCCTCCCAACTCCAACCAAGTCCTCTAACATCATGAACTGACTCAATTTCTTCAGCCAGAACCAGTTCTCTGTCTGACACATGATGATAGGTTCAACTCTGAGGAATTTGCTTAGAAATTGGGAAAAGGATCAGGCAGCCTCATGGGGGAAAAAGTATCATTTTAGGCATGGAAATGCTTTAAGCAGGAGTTAACAGCATCAAATTAGAAGAAGAAAATTTAAGCTGGGGAACAGGAAAGACTTTCTAATGGAGACATTTTATTAGACTTTGGAATGATCTTCCCCCCAGTGGTTATCATCATTCGCTTCATTTAAAAAAGTCGTCTGGAGAAAGCCCTAGAACGTACAGGGGTGGTGCTGTCAGGGGAGAGAGACGAGGTGCCTCCCTGGAATGTAACAGCTTTTCACATTTTAAAAACAGGCATATGTAAAGCAATTACAAAGACTCCATCCATTATGAAAAAGTCCTTTCTAATAACACTATATGAATAGGTCACTAGGGTCCCAGTTGCCCTCTGATGGATGTGATTTTGTAGCACGGATTGGGGAGCAGGGAAATTGGAGAAGTTTTAAAGTTGGTTCTCATTGACCTTTCTCGGTCAGGTGATAACTCTTCTCCATCTCCCATTCCAAGCCCCAGCTACTGCATTCTGTACAGACTCAACATTACAGTTTTGCTCCCCCTGCCTTGCACCCCCAGCATGAGAGCAGAACTGGTAATGGTTTCTTCATCTTCTGCTATGTTGCTTTGCAAAATGATGCTACCATATGTGCTGCTGTATTGAAATAGCAGATGCTGTGAACTTACAAAGTGGAAAAAAGGCAGGAGTACTGTACCGTTTGCAAATAGGTTTTCTGGGGGAAAGCGGATTTTCTTGCAAGGTTTTGGATTTCTCTCAACCATTCCCTTCCTAATTACAGGCAGGCCTGATAGGCTGGAGTGCTTACTGGTTCTATCTCAGACAAGCTTAATAGTTTGGCTCCATAGCTTTTAAATATGTTTATGTGAAATGGCTTTTCACGCCGTTAGGGAGCTGAGATGGTCTCTCCAACATAAGGAAGAGACTGGGGAGAGAGGCAAGAAAGCTGTGATGATAGACACAGGTCTCAGCTTATATCTAAGGTGAAAGTAAGCAAGTCAGGCCAAAATAGGCAGACCCTTAGGAAAATAACTGAATTTTTCAGTGAAAATTCATTGAATCTTTCCAGGCTCTCAGCTGTATGTAAGAATAAACAGTCAGAATAAACAGTAGAAATTCAGTTTTAGCTGTTTCATTCAATATACTTTATATTATTGATCTCCAAGGGAAAACATTATGTTCCTTTCCAGGAACTAAGGAAATCTATTATAAGGTTAATATTAGAATCAGTCAGAAGACCTGGGTTCAAATTCTAGCTCTGTTGCTTATTACTTCAGTGACTCTGGACAAGTGATTTCACTGCTTTGTCCTGACATTGCTAAAATATGTTCCAGAAAAAGGAATTTATTTTTATTCAAGCAACTACAAATAGGAAATCAGAGTGGGGGGGTGCAGATCATTACAGTCTAAGACCATGGGTTTCCCAACTTCCCAACTTCAGCTGGACCTTCTTCTCTTAACCCTCCCAAAGTAAAGTTTACCAAAAAAGGAACTCTGATAGAGGTGAGGGTAGGCAACCCCTCTGGTGACCACCTCCCCCACAATGTCACGTTTTAGTAAACACATGCACATATATATGTATACATATACACATATACATACAAATGCATACACGTACATGTGTATATATACACAGATTTATGTGTATATGTGTATATGTATATATATATATATCTTCAAATTTTAAAATATCATATAAATGTTAGTTATTTGTACTGATTTGTTCTTGGGCAAGTTGGTGTGTGTGTGTGTGTGTTTGTATTCAGTATATACATGTCCTCTTCCTTAGAATCTGAGAACTTTTTTTTCTGGTTCAACTTTTATCTGATTGTTAATCCCCTGTATAATATTGTTGAAAGGAGGTCATCTAGAACTCACTTAAAGAATTCCACTGTGATCTTTGGGGTATGATCATGTCCTGACGGAACTTATTTCATCTTTGGAGAGTTTACTTTATGTTTAAGTTAACATATTTTCTCTTAAAATTGAATTTATTTTAGAATATATCCTTACCCCATCTTCACAATGAGAATTCTCTGCTATCAAAGATTTAAAAAGAAAAAAAAATCAGCACAACCAAATGACATATCAGTCAGTCAACTAATATTTATTAAGTTTTTATTATATGCCAGGCTTAGCATAGTCACTAAATACCGGGGATACAAAGAAAGGCAAAAAATAAAAAAATAATAAAATCAAGCAAACAAACCAAAAACATTCCTTGCTGTCATATTTTCAAGCACCTCACTGTCTAATGTGGAGATAAATTCTTAAGTACAAAGCATGATGTTTACAGCATAAATTGGGCATAATAGCAGAGGGGAGGAACAATAAGACTAAGAAGGACTAAGTAAGACTTTCGGCAGAACGTGAGACTTTGACCTTAAGGAAACTATGCAAGCTAGCCGGTGGACATGGAGTTTTGCAGACATGGGGGCAGATTGAAAATGATTTGAGTCATGAGATAAAGTGTTGCATATGAGGAGCAATGCTTTACATCCAAAGTCCTACAACTCTCCAAGGAAAATTCCTTGGGGGAGTTCTTATTCTCAATTTTTTTCCAAGGTCAATCTTCTATAGTTATGGTTATTTTTTTTCATAATGTCATATTCCACTGCTATAATTTGTTTAGCCCTACGTCCCAATTAATAGGAGAGCTCTAATTACTAGAAAGGTTTTTCCTTATATCAAGTTAAAATCTGCCCCTTTAACTTCAATTTAATCCCAAGAATTACCTCAAGAACCAAAGACAAACAAATCATTGTCCAGCACCTACTATGTAAAAGCTACTTCTAGGCCCTGAAAATTCAGAAACAAAGTGAGAAAAATATCACTCTGAAGGTCTTTGTATTCTACTGAGGAGAAACAAAATATAAATATATAAAAGAATAAACAAATAAAAAATGACAAGTAACTTGAAGAGAAAGAGAGGTCTGGCAACTTGGGATACATTTAAACTGATACCTGAGTTGAGCCTTGAAGGAAGCCAAGGATTAGAAGTGTGGAATGAGCAGGGAGAGTGCTTCGTGAATGGGGACCAACTTGTACAAATATGTGGAGATGGGAGATGAACTACTGAGTTGGGGTTAAAGTTAGTAAATTAGTTTGATTGGGATATACAGTGCATGAAGGGTAATGATATGAAATAATTCTGGAAGAGGTAAGTAAGAGCCAGAATATAGAGGGATTTAAATGCCAGGTTGAGCCTATGACAGCCTTTCAGATGTTTAAAGTTAACTATCATGTCTCACTTAAGTCTTCTCCAGGCCAAATATCTCCAGTTTACAGACATTTCACATTGTTCTCCTTCAAGTACCCTACCTTCCACCTGTCAATATTTAGAGAATGCCTACTATGTGCAAGGTACTGCAGGAGATACAAAAGTCAATGGAATCTGGTTCTTTGTTGTCAGGGAGCTTACACCTTAGTTGGGTAGACAAACAATACTGTCATAAAAAGACATCAGGCTGTCTGGGTAATGATATGATGGACAGAACGTTAGACTAGCAGTCCAGATCCTTGTCTTAACTTGGTTATTAATGTGCTGTGTGAATTTGAACAAGTCATTGGCTCTTTATGGGTGTCTATTGAATGAGGGAGTTGGACTGGAAGCAATATTGCTGAGGTCAAGCATTTGGTATAGTTTACAAGCTCTATTTGTTATAATGATAATGTATTATTAAGAACTCACATAGCTATCATGTGAAAGAGAGATTAGACTTCTTTTTACTTCTTTCCAGTGGATAGAACTATGGAAGCAAATTGGTATAGTGGTAAAGAGTGGTGGATTTGGTATATGAACATGAAGATTTGAATCTTGGCTTTACCATTCATTACCCAGATAATGCCTAAGGCCAGCTAAGTGGTGCAATGGATAGAGTACTGGGCTGAAGTTAGAAAGACCTGAGTTCAAATCTGGCCTCAGATACTAGCTGGGTGACTAGCAAGTAACTTAACTCTATTTGCATCAGTTTCTTCATCTGTAAAATGAACTGGAGTTTATTGAATAGGGGTTTATGTGGCATGATTAGACCTGTGTTTTAGAAAAATCACTTTAGTGGCTGAATGGAGGATGGATTACATTGGGGAGAGACTCAAGGCAGGTAGATCCACCAGCAATAAGTAAGGCATAAAGTGATGAGGGCCTGAACTAGAGTGGTGGCAATGTCAGAGAAGAGAAGGGGAAACATTTAAGAGATGTTGCAAAGGTGAAATCAACAGGCCTTAGCAAGAGTTTGGATATGGGAGTGAGAGATAGTGAAGAATTCAGGACAATCCTAGGTTGTAAACCTGAGGGATTGGAAGAATAATAGTGCCTTTTACAGTAATAGGGAAGGTAAGAGTTGGGGGGGGCGGTTAGGGAGAAAGACAATGAGTTCTGTTTTGGACATACTGAGTTTCAGATGTCTACTGGACATCTAGTTTGAGATGTTTGAAAAGAATTTGGAAATGCAAGATTGGAAGTCAGCACAGAGATTAGGGCAGGATAGGTAGATTTAAGAATCATCAGCATACAAGTGGTAATTTAATTCAAGAGAGTCAATGTGATCACCAAATGAAATAGTATAGAGGGAGAAGGGAATAGGGCTCAGAACAGGACCCTGAGGGATACCTTTGATTAGAGAGTGTCATCTGGAGGAGGATCCAGCAAAAGAGACAGAGAAGGAGCAGACAGATATGAAGAAAACTAGAAGAGAGTGGTGTCTCAGAAACCTAGAGATAGAGTGTGTCAAGGAGAAGAGAATGATTAATGTCATCAAAGCCTGCAGAGAGGTCAAGGAGAATGAAGATTGAGAAAGGGTCATTGCATTTGGCAACTAAGAGATCATTACTAACTTTGGAGGAGGCAGTTTTGGTGGAATGATAAGGACAGTAAGTGGGTAAGAAGAGAGTGAGAGGAGGGGAAGTGAAGGCACCTATTATAGATGGCCTTTTCTGGGAGTTTAGCTACAAAGGGCAGAAGAGATGTAGGGTGATAGAGATAGAAAGATCAAATGAAGGTTTTTTTGGGGTAGTTCAGACATAAGCATGTTTGTAGTCAGAAGTGAATGAGCCAATAGAAGGGGAAAGATTAAAAATAAATGAAAGGGTTGAAATGATAGAGGGGGGCAATCTGGGATGGAATGAGATTCACTTGAACAGGTAGAAGTTAACCTTGGTTAGGAGTAAAGCAACTTCATCATGTGAGATAGGGGTGAAGGAGGAGAAAGTGTCAAAAAGCATATGAATGATAGGAGGTGAAGAGGGGAGAAGAGGGATCTCTAGGAAAATAGTCTTAATTTTTTTTCTGTAAAAATGAAGCAGGGGTCTCAGGTGAGAAATTGGGAGGTGGGGGAGTCATAGGAGATTTGAAAAATATTTAGAAGAGCTAAAGTAGAGAGTAATATAACAAATTGATAAGGGAGGTATATAACAATATTCCTAGCAGAAGTGAGGGCTCAGTTGAGGTTATATAACATAAAATTTAGTGGACCTAGTCAGAATTGGTTGTGTGATTTTTTTCTATTTCAGTTCAACTGTGTCTATAGAATGAAGGTGATAGATGGTAAGAGATATGCTTGGTTAGGCATAATCAACAATATGATAAGGGGCTAGAGATTCAAAAGAGACATAGCATAGATAGATGTAGTTGGTTCACTGAAGAGTCAAGATAGGGATGAGATGACAGACTGGCTAGTTCAAGGGAGATGAACTTGGAGAGAATTGAGGGGTCAAAGATTGGAGGTCATGGTAGAAATGAAGAATAGTGTTGTGTAAGGGAAGGAAAAGGGAGAGGTGAAAAGTCTACAGATTATGGTTAGAAGAGGGGATTTCAGAATTCTTGAACATTAAGGTGGCACATTTGTGGGTGATAGCATGATAAAGGGTGTGATCATCTTTGCATGTGGTTAAGGTTGGGTGGAGGAGTAGCTCATGGCAAGTGAGTAGGTTGAGAAACTGAGTGGTTAGAGTATTTGAGGGAGAGTCAATATGTTTGTTGAAATCCCTTAGAGTGAGGGCAGGAGTTGGAGAGGAGAGAAAAGTTCTAAGCCAGGCACTGAACTCATTGAAAAAGGAAGGAGATTGACCTGGAGTCTATAGACAACAGCTACCAGGATTTTGATTTTGTGGTAGATATGAATAGCATGGACGTCAAAGAAAAAGAGGTTACAGAGTAATGGTGGAAGGGAGAAAACTTGGAAGTAGCAATGGGAAACAAAAAGTATTCTAACTCTCTTGTCTTGACTAGTGAGTCAAAGAGAATGAAAGTGCAGCCAGTAGCAGAAAGGGTGACCAGGGGGTCGTGTCATTGGGAGAAGCCAGGTTTCAGTAAGGGATGGAAGTAGTGGGAGAGGAAAATATTTAAGATGAAGGGAAGTTTGTCATCAATGGAACAGGCATTCCAGAGGGCACATTGGAAGGGTTAGATGGTATTATGACAAAATTTTGGGATGGGAAGTTTGAGGGGGATGAGAATTAGGAATCACTTGGTAGGGGATGTGGAATGGGGTTTGTATGATAATCTATAGTATGAGAATCACTGGGATAAATTGAGTATGACCAGGTATAAGAGTGTTCATCATTGAATAAAGGACACCATTTCTTAACCTTCAAAGGACAGGCATAGAAGGAGATAGGAGCCCTGAAGTCAAAGGGAGAGGTTGTTCTTCTTTGCACTGGAGGTTTTCCACAATGAAGTTGTGATATTGGGCTGACAGCAGTAGGTGGAAGATGCATTGTGCTTATATAAGTGGAAGTGTTTGCTTTGAAGCACATGGAAAATGTGAGGCTCAGACCCTGGCAGCCTTTCCTTAGGGGACACACTATATCCAGCAGATGGAAGGCTCAGGGTACTAGTTCATAACAGATCCAACCTAAGGTGCACTGCCCATGAAACTCACATGTCCACATCACCTTTCCTACGAGACATGGCCTTAGCTATTCAGCTACAAAATCTTCCTGGCATAGTGATCTCCTCCTCCAGCTATTTGATGGGTCAAATAGCACCTAGATGGAGAAACTCTTGATTTTTTTGAACACTCAAGTTTGGCAACAAGTCAAGTAATGTATGTGTCTCAAAATTGTTATGTGGTCACCTGTGCTCAGGGAAAGAAACACAATTCTGAAAAAGAGGTTAGAGACTTGAGGTCCAGTCTAAAGCTCACCTAGACAAATGTGTGTTCCTGCTACCATGTGTATATGTAGGCACCATAGCTGTTGGGGATTGGGAGGGAGGAGGAAGAAAAATCCTCCTACTCTTCTTGCTGGAAGTCTAAGAGGAACTGATGCATCTAGGTGACCCCAAAGAGTTTTGGCTCACCAAGAGAGAGTGAAGTTTGTTCAAGTTCTTAATGTATATATTCTAGAATAAAGAACACCAAGGAGCTGCTAATCTCATATGTTCTTTAGTAAGGGGCCAGAGGAATGGCCCAGTCCCATGGAAATAAAATGTTCATGGCCAACTCAGAAAGAGCTTCCTTGTCCAGAAGACCAGAGATTTCCTTTGATTCTCCCCCTTATAAAAATAGACATGAAATAAATACAGAGTGATTATAGGAGCTAGGTAATTAAGGGAGAGACCAATAACTGAAAGAATGAGGAAAGGACTCTTGAAGCAGGTGACACTTGAAATGATACTCAAAGTAGGCTAGGTTTATTCTAAGACATGGATAAGAAGCAAAAGAAGACACTACTCATAGGCTGGTCATGTAAGATGGGCAAATAAACTGGTTTGGATGAAACATTGAGGTATGAGGGAGAATTTGTAATCATCCTGGAAAAAAAAAATGATGGCAGAGTCAGATTGTGAAGGGCTCTAAATGTTTGATGGTGGAGTTAATATTTTATATATTTTCTTGCATGAGATTCCTAATAATAAGCTGAGTGACCCTGGATATAAAACCACATGGTTTGTTTTTGGGAGGAGTACAAGAGGGCAAAAAGAGCATCTATGATTATTAAACGCAGACTATGAGTAGGAACACTGTTCTGAGAACTCACTACCGAAGCATCGCTAGCTACGTTAACACCTTGGAAAACTTTTTTAGTGTCACAGTGGATAAATTGCTGGACCTGGAGTCAGGAAGACCCGAATTCTAATCTGCCCTCAGATATTTACTGGTTGTGTGACCTTGTGTAAATCACTTAACCTCTGCCTCAGTTTCCTCAGTTGCAAATTAAGGATAATTAAAGCACTTACCTCCCAGAGTTGTGAGGATCAAATGAGATAATATTCATAAAGCACTTCATATGGTGCTTGACACATAGAAGGAACTATATAAATGTTACTGTTATTATCATTATCCTTATCATTATTATTTTCTTCCACTGTAAAATGAAAGGATTGTGCTGCATGATCTCTAAGGTTCTTCCAAACTTTCATATTTTATGTACTGTGAAGTCCCTTCCAGCATCAATATTTAATATTAAATGTTCTAGGGATCTTCCAGGTCTGACAGTCTAAGTAAAGTTCTAATTCAAGATTTGGTTTTCTGAAAGATAATTTAATCATCATTCACTTAATATAGACAGGAAAAGAGAAGAATATCACCATCTGGGTCTTCAAGCAAAAAGAAGTGATCTGATTCTGTTGCAGACTTGAAAAGGCCCATTGAAACTTTCTGAAGAAGGAAAACATGATACAGTTGGATTTTTTTTCCTTTTTAAAAGGAAGATGTATATATTCTTGAATCCTGATTATGTATTTGCTTTTCTTTCTCAGTCAAGAATGTTCCCTTGGTCAGTGGCAACATCCAGATAGTGTGTGGAAGCAGCAGGATCCCAAGTTAAACAAGTGGAGGCTTGATAAATACTTCCAGTAGCCAACGTGGCTGCAGATGGAACAGTGTGACCATTCGGCATACTGCTGTCCACATGTTTGAAGCTTCTTAAGATCTCTCTGCTACATTAACTTCATAAAATCTCCCATCAAAGAGACTCCTCTGGAGTCACTGCAGGGCTGACTCTGACCTGGTGGTGTTGTTTTAAATGCTTTTAGACACTGAGTATAATCCATCCCCTTGGAATACAATATAGTATTGCCTGCAGGATAAAATCCTGCAAGCTTCTAATCTCTCTCTTTTCTGATTCTTTTATCACTTATTGCTTCTAGAATTATATATGTGTGTATATATTTTTACATATACACATAGATACATATATACACGCCCATGCATATGCATGTGGATACACATACATGCACCACCTACCACAAAACACAATTGTATAGAACTTTAAAATTTACAAAGTCCTATTTTTATGTCTGTAAGATAGATAGTGCTAGTGTTCTTCTATTATTATTATTATTATTAAAATTTGGTTCAAACTGACCTTTCCAGACCCATTTCATATTACTTTGTATGCAGTATGATCTGGCAAAGGTATGCTGTTAGCTGCTCTATGATCTTGGCATTCCACCTGCAATTACCAAGCCCTCCCACAAGCAATCTCTCAGACTTGGAATGTACTACTCACTTATGTTTTCCTCCCAGAATCTTTCTCTTTTTTCTTTCTCTTTTATCTTTCTTGCTTTGCCTTTTTCTGACTCAGTCTCTGTCTCTCTCAGTCTTTTTGTCTTTCAATCTCTCTTGGTCTCTCTCCCTCTGTCTCTGTTGTGTGTGTGTGTGTGTGCGTGTGCGTGCGTGTGTGTGTCTTGTCCTCTTACCCTCTGTCCCCACCACCTGCCTACATATATCCCTTCAATAGAATACAAAATCCTCAATGTTAGGGACTATTTCTTTTTTCTCTCGTTATCCCCAGGACTCAACAGAGTTCCTGGTTCCTAGCAGCAAGTACTTCATAGACACGAATATATTTGAAATCAAATACCATTTTGCAGGTGAGAAAACAGGTTCAGGGAGAAATGACTTCTTTAGGTCCAGACAGTTAAAAAGGGCCCGACCTGGGATTCAAACCCAGATCTTCTTATTTCAAGTTCTTCATTTGAAGTTTCTCTTGGCATTTCTAACACTTAGTACAGATTTTTGTAAATAGAAGGTCTTTATGAATGTTGAGTAGAACTGGAATCCTGGGGAAAAGAATGAAAAATGAGTTTATCCACATACTATGTTTAACATGCCACTCCTATCTTTTACCAAAGAAATTTTTGTTTCATCAAGCAGCTGGGTGGCTACAAAAAGAATGATTTATTGATATCCAGGACACCTGATGATTTCTTTTTCTTCTTTTCCCTCCTTCATGTTGCAATTTCCTCCTTCCCTGATGCCTAGATAATAAAAGTTGAGCCTTAGAGAGATTGAGCGACATAATTATTCTCATGTAGAAGATTAGACAGGATTGGAACCTTTCTTCCATCCATTAGTCCATCATTTGGTCCATAGTGCCAGGTTGCTTGGAATATAATCATTTCATACCAGGCACCAGGCATGCAGCCTACTGAAAACATCATCTCCAGCTTCCAAATCAGCTCAGAAGGGGACAGATAAAAGTTTATGTAAGATGAAACAGTAGCTCCCCGTAAGTTAAATGACAGAGTCAGTACTGCTTCACTTTCCAGTGAGAAAGCAGAAGTTATTCACAATGTGTGTAGTGTGGTAGGAAGAAGACTGGGTATCATTCTGGGGAACCTCAGTCTGAATCATGGCTCCACCAGTTTATATTTGTGTGACTTTGGGCATGTCTCTTCCCTTCTCTTGACCTAAAATTCTCTATCTGCCAAATGTGAGGGTTGGACCTGATAACGTGTAAGGTACCTGCTAACTCCAATTTATGCTTCTATCACTATGTTCCTAGGATCTCTATTCTAGCTGCTCATTAAATAAGGGAACAACACATCCTAAGAAAAGAATAATACTGAAAACGGCAACTTTTAGCATTACAGGGGCATGAAAGCCTGTGCTCTGCATTCCAATTTAGCTACCAAACAGCTGTGATAGAAAATTGGTCATTCATGAAGGCAGAATGGCTAATACCCTCCCCTATTTGAAATAGGAAGGTAGATGTCAAAATTGTTTTGTTCAGCTCAAATTATATGCGGTTCTCCTCAGAGAAATCAAAGAAGTTTCTGTGAATGCTATTGTGACAATATATGTGACAATCAGGGCCAGCCAGTTACTGCAAATAGGGAAAGGCATGGTTTATGCTGGGTCCAAGTAGTGATCACAAGGGCCTTAAAAATTGTTTCTATATACCAACCTAATGGTGCTGTGATAGGAAAAAGGCCTATGGCTACATTAGAATTCATATTAAAACAGATTCATTCCACAAGTGTGTACTAGGTGCCTCATCTGTAAAATAGGGACAATATGAGCACCTACCTCCCAAAGTTGTTGTGATATGATAATTGTAAAGCACTTAGCACAGTGTCCAGCATATAGTAAACTCTATATAAATTTAGACTATATTTAATCTTAGTAAAAGACATTTTATTATTGCAAAGTTTGCAAAGTACTTTTACATGTATTTAACAACCTTGTGAAGGGGTACTGTTATTAGATAAGGAAATTAAGGTTCAGATCAATCATGACTTGCCTGGGATCAAACAGCTAGTGAGTGTTTGAGATGGAATTTGAACCCTGAAAGACTAATAGTCGCTCCACTAAACTATATTGCCTCATTACCTTGTAGGAAATGTTGTGCTAGGCACTGAAGATATAAATATATACTTTTGTCAAGGACCTTAGAATCTTATAGAGGAAGAAAGGTACATTCACAGGTGTGTACAATGCAAAGGGGAGTGAAAGATTTGCAAAATGAAATGAGAAATATAAAGAAAGATCAGATACACAGAATCCTGACTTCTTTACAAGGAATTATAGTTGATCCACTTTAGGATGACTTAAAGATCAACCCATTACATGATGACTCTCTTAAGTCCTTGTCTCCTATGAGGTATGTAAAGAGAGTATAACATACATGCATGATATGTATGTACGTACCCATGTGTGTATATACGTGCACATATATGTACATCTACATACATGTGTTTATGTATATTTGTGTATATATACATACATGTTACAGCCAAGTAATGAAGAGAAGCCAATAATTTGATCTGAAGACTTTATCATGATGAAGCAAATACAGCTAGCATTGTTTAACAATCAATCAATAAGCATTTATTTAATTTCTCTGTGCTATATGCTGACTTAAGCATTGAGAACACAAAGACAGAGATGAAGAAAAAAATTCCTTGTCATCAAGGAACTTACTTCTAAAGGCTGTGTGGGGAGGAGAAGAGGTAGCATATATTTATGTATAAATGCATTTAAATAGGTACAGAGAAACTTTTGAGAAGATGGCACTGCACCTGAGGGAATTAGGAATGACCTTCTGCAGAATATAACATTCGAGCTGAGTCTTGAATGAAAACAGGGCTTCAAAGAGGTAGAGACAAGGAAGAAGAAAATTCCTGGCATGAAATATTCCATGTGTCGGGTAAATAATCAGAGAAGGGAGATTATGTATAAGGGACAGCTAATTGGCCAATATGACTGGACTATACAGTACCCCAAGAGAAATAAATCATATGGAAACAAAGACACAAGGTGAGGGTCTAGACTGGGAAGAGCTTTGAATTCCAAGCAGAGGAATTTATATTTGATCCTAGAGGTAATAAGGATCCTGTGTGTGTGGCGGGGATTGGGAGGCAATGATGTTATGGTTAGAGTTACACTTCAGGAAAATCACTTTGGCAGTTGTGTGGAGGATGGATTAGAGTGTGAGGAGACTTGAAACAGGGAGACCAATCAGGAGTCTATTACAATAGTCAAGGCAAGAGGTAAAGAGGGACTGCACTAGGGTGACATTTGTATGGATGGGGTAAAGGAGATGTATCCAAGAGTCACCAAGAATGTAAATTTGGGAAACTAGAAGGATAGTGAAGCTTTTAATAGTAACAGAAAGTTTGTGAAAGGTGGGTTTCTGTGGAAAAGATAATGAATTCCATTTGGACATGTTGAGTTTGAGAGGCCTGTAGATCATCCAATTAAAAATGTCCAGAATGTAGTTGATGATATGGGACTAGAGCTAAGGAGGAAGGAGGACTGGATATATAGATCTAGGAATTAGCTTCATAGAGATAATAATTGAACCTATGAAATCTAATGAGATCATCAAATGAAAGACAATTACTACCCTTACCTAAGCCTCAGTTCCCTTACTTGTAAAATGAAGTTCTGGGAATTCCAGGGTCCCCCTCAACTCTAAACCCTGTGATTCTTATGATCCTATCTAAAAATTCTTCTCATAGTTCCACCCAGTTACAAGGCACTTGTGGGGGTACAGTGGAGGGTATTAGTGGGGAAAAATTAACACTAGGAAGCTTTCAAACAGTGCTGTGGATTACAGACAGTTCTCAATGGTTGGCTTGAACTGTCAGCACATTAAAGAGAGGAATGGACCAAAGCTGCTCTGAACAGATGTTGACACTGGAAGCAGGGATGCTGGGCTCCTTGGCCTGTGGCTATGGAAGCCCAGCTGGGTGAGGGAGACAGGCTGCATTCATGGCAGCCCCCTGGGCTTCTAGCCCCATGCAGGTAGGCAGCTATTGAGAAGCAGGAAGATGAAAGCCTGCTCTCCAGCTGTCACCTGCTGAGTGGGCCGCAGCCTGTCCAGAAATGTCATGTTTGGCAGCTGGTGACGAATCCCTCCCATTGGTGCTGGCACACAGCTCTCCCAGCACTCTGAAAAAAAATGCTTACACTGGGGTTTCCTAAAGAAACTCCATTAAAGGAAACTTTGGGCTTCTGGCTAGTGCCGCATCAACATGAGGCCAAACTGGCAAATTTTTGATACTCAGTCTCCTGCTGATGTTTCAGTGCATTAGAAATGTCAAATTCTAGCTAATACAAAGTAAAGATGCATATATGTACATTTATGTATATATGTGTGTGAGTATACACACATATGTACCTATGCATATATGTGTGTAGATATGTATATATATATATAGGTGAGTGTGTGTGTGTGTGTGTGTGTGTGCGCACGCGCGTAGGATGGAGGAAGGCATTTTTCTTATCTATCATGGAAGAAGTGAGAAGTCATGAGAATGTTTTCTAGGAAAGTAGAAAATGAGAGAGCTGAGTCTTTCTCGTGACAAAAATAGACCATACACTCAAAGAAAGAAATTCCTTAGGGAAGAGATAAAGCACATCTAGAAAGTTTTTCTGTCTTCTTCTGATAAAACATAATTCTTTTTAGGGTAAGAAGAAGCATATGAACTTGTCTTCTCCCTGCAATTCCTAGTTTCTGTTAAGAATCAGCTTAAGCACAACCTTTTCTGTATCCCTTGGTTACTCAGATCTCTTTTCCCAGTCTACCTTGTATTCATATTGTATATGTGGTATATATGCATACATACACACATATATTTATACATGTTATATATATATATGTATATATGTATATATACGTATGTATATTTTGTCTCCCTCATTAGAATGTAAACTTCTTGAAGGTAGAGAGTTCATATCTATCTTTGTATCCTTGATGCTTAGTACAATGCCTGGTATGCAATAGGTGCTAGCTGGCTCAGTGGATAGAGTGCCTGGCCTAAAGTCAGGGATTCCTGAGTTCAAATCTGGCCTCAGACACTTACTAGCTGTTTGACCCTGGGCAAGCCACTTCACCCTGTTTGCCTAAGTTTCCTTATCTGAAAACTGAGCTGGAGAAGGAAATGGCAAACATTCCTCTATCTCTGCTAAGAAAACTCCAAATGGGGTCATGGCAGTTTAGAGAAGAATAAGACAGATAGTCAAATGGAGGTAAATGGACATAGGCTAAAGCGTTCAAGAAGTATAGTATAAAGGAATGAACCATAGATTTGGAGTCATGAATTTTGAGTTCAAATGTTTTGCTCTGCTACTTACTCACTGTACCATGAATCTCAATGTCAAACTATGGGGTTTGGTTTTGTTTTCTGCTAAAATAAGATGCTCCCTAAGGTTCCTGCTTATCCTAATTTCTATTATCACTGCCCTTTAGTTATTAAATTATGGTTTTATTTCATAAGTGGTTTCACACTAACTCACTTTTCAACCTTTAATTACCATTAATTTCTGAAGCCCACAGGTAGAAGGAGAATCATGAAACTGTTAGAATTCAATTTGGATGCAGCTAGGTGGCTAAGTGGATAAAGTTCTAGCCTTAGAGGCAGGAGGACCTTAGTTCAAATCCAGACACTTGACACTTACTGGCTATGTGACTCTGGGCAAGTCACTTAACCCTGATTGCCTCACCAAAAAGCAAAAAAAAAAAAAATTATTTATTTTTTAACCAATGCCTTCTGTTTTTACATTACAGTCATTTCTGGCTACATACCCCAACACTTTGAACCTTCCTTTTTAATGAAGAAAAAAAATCAAGTAAAACGAACCAGTTCATCTGCTGCATCTCTCTCCAGGGCCAAGATTACTTACTGCAACTTTACATGATTCAGTTTTATTTTGGCACTATATTCACTTATACTGTTGTTAACACTGTATAGTTGTGCTTATTTAGGTTTATTTGATTCTTCCCATATTTCTCTGAGTTTTTAAATTTTGCTCATTTACTACCACTTGGTGGTATTCTTTTATATAGATATGCCTCAATCCATTTAGTCATTCACTAATTGGCAGGAGCCCACTTTGTTCACAGTTCTTTGATACCACCAATAAGCCCCCACTTTTATTAATTTTGTTACATATTAAAAATTTCTTGTTTTATTTCAACTCCCTTGGGTATATACTTAGAAGGAAGATCCTGTACTCAGGAATTCAATAATTAAAAAAAAAACACTATTGTTTTAGATTTATAGGAAACACGAATCTATGAGGGGGACCTCTGCTGTTATCTTGCACAGCCTCTACCCAAAATAGGTTTCATCTCAGCAATATCCTTGACAAATAATAATTTAGATTACACTTGAAGACCTCCAGTGATGGATCCTTTGGGACCTATAGAATTGTGGTACACTAGTACTGTGGATGCTTCCTGAATACACTGAGTGCTTGACTTCAAGACTTCTAGAGGTAGATGGTGCAATTGAATGTCAGTTGGTCTTGACAGAGACCAAAATAGAGGAGATAGTACACAAGAATCAACAAGTTAGTGAGTCAACAATTATTTATTAAGCATTTGCTTTGTGACAGGCACTGAGCTAAGCACTGAGGATACAAAGAAAGGGGGAAAAAGTGTTTCTGTCCTCTGGAACCTTACATTCTAATGAGACAACATGCAACAGCTGTGTACATACAAGATAAAAACTTTGTAAATGGGAGGTAATTGCAAAGGGAAGGTACTAGCTCTATGTGTGTGGAGAACGGGTGAGGGCAATGAGACTGAGAAAGGCCTCTTCTGGAAGGTGATAATTGAACTGAGTCTTGTAGGAAGTGAGAGAAGCCAGGAAGTAGAGATGAGGAGGGAAAGAATTCCAGACGTGGGAGAAAGCCGATGAAAATGTATGGAGTCAAATGATGGAGAGTTGAGTTCGAAGAACAGTAAATAGGTCAGTGTCTCTGGATTATAGAGTTTGTGGAAAAGAATAAAGTGTAAGAACACTGGAAAGGGACAAAAGGAACCAGTTTTTGAGAGCTTTGAAAGTCAAACAGAGGACTTTATATTTGATGCTAGAAGTAATTGATAGTCATTGGAATTTATTGACTATATTGGTAACATAATCAGATCTCTACTTTAGGATGATGACTCACGTAACTCTGTCCAGTGGAAGATGGAATGCAGTAGTGATAGATTCGAAACCATGAGACCAACCAGAAGGATATTGCAGTAGTCCAGGAATGAGGTAATGAAGAGCTATACCAGGGTCGTATCTATGTGAGTGGTTAGAAGGGGATAAATATGATAGAAATTGTGAAGGTGGAAATGATAAGACTTCACAAGAGATTGGTTACATGGTGTGAGAGCAGGTGAGAAGTTGAGGTTGTGAGGCCAAATGGCTGACAGGATGGTCATTCCTTTGACAGCCGAGGAAATATGGAAGGGGGGGAGATTTTAGGGGGAAATATAATGAATTGTGTCTCGGATAGGTTGAGTTTAAGATGCCCAAGGGGCATACACTTTGAAGTGTCCAGTAAACAGTTGGTAATAAAAGGTTGGAAATCAGGAGAGAAGTTAGGTCTTGATAAATAGATCTACAAATCATCTGCATAGATTTGATAATTAAATGAATAAATTGGGGATTGATGAGATCATCAAATGAGTTAATATAGGGGGAAAAGGGAAGAGGGCTGAGTATATCCATAGCTACTAAATATAACCTGGAGGAACATCCGGCAAAGGAGACTGAGAAACTGTGATCAGACAAGTAGGAGAACCAAAAAAGAGCAGTGCCGCAAAAATTGTAGACAAGAGAAAATATTCAGGAAAAGAAAATGTTTGACAGTGTCAAAGGCTATAGATAGAATAGAGAAAGGGCCATTAGAGTTTGTAATTTGAAATCATTGGTAATTTTGGATAAAAAATTTCAGTTGAATGAGGTCTGGACCCAGACTGCAGAGAGTTTGGAAAAGAGTGAGAAGAAAATGAGACACTTGTTGTAGATGACTTTATCAAGGAGTTTAGCCATGAGATGAAATGAAGAGATATAGGACAATTGGTAATGGGGATGGTCAGATCAGGTAATAGTTTTGTTGTTGTTGTTGTTGTTGTTGTTTGAAGAACGAGAAAACAGGTGTGCTTGGAGGCAGCAGCGAAGGAGCCAAGTAGTTAGGAAGAGATTGAAAGACTACTGAGAGAGTGGGGATTGATAGACAGACCATTAGCTGAAGAAGACATCGTAGAATGGGATCAGGGATGCATGTAAAGGAGTTTGGTTTGGCAAAGAGAAGGGCTGCTTCTACATGTTAAACATGGATAAAGGAGAAAAGAATGGGAAAAGATAACTGTGTGATATGTGATAATCAGCTCTCTTGCCTAGAAGAAAGAACTCTTGATGAATGGCCACAGGGGTTTTTTTAAGTCTAAGGTAAAGTCCTTAGCTGAAAGATTGGGGGCAGTGATACCATGGGAGGCTAGAGTAAGGATGAGAAAGTTTTGAATAGATCTTTTGGTAAGTGGGATAGTCATTTGATTAAGCAGACATCAAAGGATTGCCTTGCTGCTGTGAGGTTCTGGTTGAGATTATGTATCATAACCTTTGGGAGTACCCAGTCAATAGGGATTTGTGATTTTCTTCAACTCCATTCAGCATACCTGTGATTAAAAGTGAAGACTTGAGGAGGGTGGGATTAATCCAAAGTTGGGGCTTGGCAAGACATGATGAATAATAGGAAAAATGAGCAAATGACTTGAGTTTAGAGGACATATAAAGTTGAATAGGCTCTTAAAGGGGTTGACATATGGAAGGAGAATATAGACTTCAGTTTTAATGGCCCTGGAAAGACCTAAGAGGTAGAAGGATTTGGGGTAATGATAATCATAAAGAACAGTATTAGAGGTCATAAGGCATAAATTATTATGATTAGATAAAGAAATTTCAGAATTAATGAAAATGAAAGTGGGACATTTGTGAGTGATGACAAGATCAGATAATGACCATCTCTGTGTGTAGCTGAGATGGAATGGATAAATAAGTCATGGGAATTGAGTATATTTAGTAACTGGAAAATTAGGACATTTGCAGGAATATCAACATGTATTTTAAAATCTACTATGCGAGCAGGATTTGAATTGACAGAAATATTTAAAAAAATCACTGAATTCATTAAGAAAGGAAGAAAAGTGTTCTGGGGGGTCAGAAGATAATAAATACTAGAATCTTAATTGGGTAATATATTTGATTTGAATGAACCTCAAAGGAAAAGGGGTTATTGAGTGATGGTGTTATATGGAGAGTGTGAAAGTGGCAACGAAGATCATGGGGTATTCTGATATCCATAGCACTGTCAGTGAGTTGGGGTGGGTGGGAGTATTATGAATGAAAGTGCTAGAAAGGGTGGCTAAGGAAACTTTGTCAGCAGGAGGGAGACATGTCTCAGAGAGAGCCTGAAGATGGAAGGAGTAGGAAAGGGAAATGTTTAAGATGAAAGCATTTGTTATCTATGGAGCAGCCATTCCAGAGAACACGATAGAGGGGAAGGGAGAAATAATATAGATGAAATGTGTCATCTAAACTCCAACTTGCTGTGAAACAGCAGGAAGAGATGGGGAGTAAAGTCGTGGAGATGGACTGAATGCCAAACAAAGGAGTATGAACTTTACTTGGTAGACAAGGAGGTTTCATGTGAGATTTTGAAGAAAAATTATGAAATAGCTATATATATGGGCAAGAACATTATATCTTGAGAGTATGAAGGATGGATTGGAGAAAGTCACAAGAAATCCATATTGGCACATTCCATTCACAGGAATTTGTACTATTTCTTGTGCCTATCCCAAACTTTCAAACTAGAGAGTAACACCTGTAGCTAGAACTCTTGGGACAAATTCCATTTTGGGGTGGTGGGAGTTGTTACAGAGACCTTTCTGATCATTGCTACTGTTATATTGGGAGAGGGAGCAGCCTGTCTCTCAGATAGCAGAGGATGTCAAAGAAAGGCAAAGGATTGGCAGTTGGTGTAGGGAGGCGGTATGTCCCCTGGAGAGAGAAGTGATCACCTCTCATGTTGGTACCTGGGGCAAAGCCCTGGTCACTACACACTAATTACAGATTTGGGGAAAGGTAATTTTGTGCAACGGAAATAATGCTAGATTTGCAGTCAGGAGGCCTAGCTTATCTACTATTTGTGTTACTCTGGACATGTCACTTCCCCTCTTAGTATCAGTTTCCTCATATGTAAAATAAGCCTAATCATATTTGCAGTTCCTACTTCATAGGGTTACTTTGAGAAAAGTGCTTTGTAAACCTCCAAGTAAAATATTAATAGCAGCATTTCAGCTCAGACAAGTCACGCCTGCCTGTCTCTGAGGTGTTTGGCCATTGACTATGCCATTTCTGGAATAGTCAATAGAGTGCTAGATTTGGAATCAGCAAGACCTGAGTTTGGATCCTGACTCAGGCACTTTACTAACTAGCTATATAATCCTGGGAAAGTCACTTAACCTTTTCCAGCCTCATTTTCCTCATCTCTAAAATGAAGATAATAATAGCATTTACCTTGAAGGGTTGTTGTGAAGTTCAAATGAGATAATACGTGCCAAATACTTTGCAAGCCTTAAAATGCTATATAAATACCAGTCAGTTCGGTTATCTACTAGAGGAAAACAGCAAGTACAGGGACTTCAAAGACAGAACAAGATGAACAGAGGCTGAAAAGCTGACTAAAAAGAACATTGGGTGGACAAAATGCCTTACCCACTTTGTGAAATGATATTCAGTCAGCTTCTTGCTCTCTTCCTGCTAAATGAAACTGAAAATGGCATCTTTTAATGAAATCCACAGTTCATTTGAAGAACTCACTTTAATCAATACTTGAAATTTCCTTCCTGACCAAATTTGTTAACATAACTGCCTTTTAACAGTAAAATTGACTGCATTAACTTTTATCTCCTGAAGGTAGGTGAGGAAATGAGCTCTGAAATGACTCGTCAGGTGGCCAATGTGGGGAAGAGTTAGGGGAAGTGCAGGATGAGCACAACTGGTGTGCTCAGTACCTCTATAAGGAAGAGTTGACTCTAGCATTAAGGATCTTGGTTCTTTGGAAAGAATATGCAAATATATGAGAAGGATCTGTGATTCCTTTAGAGTTAAGGAAATCCTGGAGTGGGAACCCTCTCCACCTACTGAGGTAGCAATCTTTCTATGATTTGGTAAGTAAGTATGAAAGAGTATTGAGAATCATAGAGATTAAATGAGTTTCAAGGTTATACAGCTAATATGTAAAATTAATAAGTGTCAGAGGTGGGATTTGATGCCAGCTTTTCTTAACTCCAAGTATAATACTTTGTCCACTATGGTCACTTTGGTGGTGATACTGAAAAAAAAGGAAAGGAAGACTTATTGTCATTCTATAAATGAGGCAGGTATGTCTCAGTAAAACATATACTGTGTATCCTGGAAAGGGAGAAATACTGGAAAAAGAGGCCAACTGCTTTCAAGAAGTTATCTGATGGGGGGTAGAGCCAAGATGGCAGGAATAAAAGCAGTGACTTGCTTGAGCTCTCCCACAAACCCCTCTAAATACCTGTAAAAAATGACTCCAAACAAATTCTAGAGCAGTAGAACCCACAAAAAGACAGAGTGAAATAAATTTCTAGCCCAAGACAATCTGGATGGTTGACAGGAAAAGTCTGTTGCACTGGGCTGGGAGAGGAGAGCAGTTCAACATGGGCCGTACCAGCACAGAGCCAGAAGAAACCTGGAGCAGGCCTCAGGAGACTGAATCACAGGCAGCTGTGGTGGTTTACAGACTTCTCAACTCACAACCTCCAAAGACAACTTAGAAGGTCAGTGGCAAAGATCTGTCAGATCTGGGTGAGAGAGAAGCATTGTCCAGTTCTGGCTCTGGTGTGGCGCCCACAGCAGCAGTGGCTGCTTCTGGACCCTGGTGTGGGGATAGAGCAGCTGATCAGAGGGGGATTGCAGGGATCTCTTTGCTGGTGCTGAGGCAGGATTCTCTTGTTCTGCCTGTGCTTAGATCTGGGTCATAGTTCTGGGTGGTGGTCCTGGGGTGAGGAGGAGCTTGTAGTGGCGGTGGAGAGGGAATCCTCCTCACAGTTCCAAGACAGAAAAGAGGGCTTGTGGTCACTCATAGACCAGAACACAGGCCAGGAAAGGAGTAAACAACTCTCCTTTGATAATACCACCTTGGAAGAACTGAAAATTTACAGGTCTCTAGAAGTATCTCTGAAAACACCTGCACAAAATCCCTGAAGCTTGGGACAGTACACCCTCCACACTGGAAGCAGAGCTCTACCTCAACAAATAGTTAAAAAGTCAAGTAATTGTCTACGCATAAGGCCTAACCTGCCTGTAAGTCACTCTCTTATCCCATATTATAGTAATGTATTAAAATTCTACCTATATTTCATGATATCTCAAATTCTACATTCTTCATGAAGCTTTCTGCAATCTTCCCCAGCAAAAAAAGAATTATTCCTCTCCAGGTCTCATGTATCACTTTGTAAATGCCTTATACACTCATCATGTTGCATTTTGTACTTAGTTCAAGCATCCATATAAAATTCATCAGTGTGAATGCTCCCTTAACTCATGCAGATCACCATCACTTTGAGATCAGTAGATGCTCTTTGAGATTTGCTGTAGCCAACAGATCTATTACCCTGTGGACAATCTGGTGATTGATGAGCTTTTCAATTTTGACTAGAGAAGTCCTTGAATAACAGGTGAACACTCGGTCTTTAGAACCATATACGAGCCTTTCTAATGTGATAGGATATGCTAGGGCTTGTGCTCCTCGATTGGGACCTTCAAGAACCCAGGATTATCTCAAGACCTTGATGAGATATTAGAGCACAATTTAAATGAAGGCTTTCATTTTCATTTTGTATAATAAATATTTGTTTCATATCTATATTATATGCTCCTTGAGAACAGGCCCCATGTCTTTTTTGACTATTTATCTCCAACAATAATTTATACACATTTTTTAATAATTTATCAACATTTTTAACAAACATTAGGTACCTATTCTGTCTAAACACTTTGCTAAGTATTTAGCACACAAGGACAAAAAACAAAACAGTGCCTATTGTCAAGAAAGAAAATTACTTTCTACTGGGAGGATGTACCATGTTATACATAAGTGAATTGAAAATATGTATAAAGTAAATCCAAATAAATTCAAAGAATGAGAGAATTCTTATAACATGAGGTAGGAAGGGGAAATCAAGAAAAATCACATGGATTTGGAAAAAGTGATAGACTTGGAGGTAGAAGGCCTGAGTTCAAATCTCTATTCCTTAATATGCTACATAAATAACCACTTTTCTTCTGTGAGTCTCAGTCTCCCCATATGCAAAATGAGTGAGTTGTGCAAGGTAAACTGGCCTATCCAAATCCCATGTTCTTCTAGAGGTAGCATAAGCCAGTGCAAAGAATTTTGACTTCATAGTCAAAGGATGTGGGCCAAAATCCTGACTTTGATATTCAATATCTGGGCAAGTCACTTCACTTTTCTAGGCTTGAGTTTCATCATTTGTAAAATGAAGGGCTCAGAGTAGACAATCTCTGGAGTCCTTTCTAGCTCAAAATTTATGACACTATGAAAAGAAAGTGAAGAAAAAGTGAATTCTAGTCATGAAAGACAATCTATGCCCATCAAAATGATCTACATACAATAAGTCCATATTAAATTAGGAATCCAATTGGATATTACACATCCTAGTACATAGCTTACATGATGTTGTATTCCTCTCCATTTATTCTGTATGTAACCTATCTCCCAGTGAGACTAGAAACTATTTAAGAGAAGGGATGGCACCATTGTGTTGGTTGGGGGGAGGATGGGATACTCACAACAGAAAGGCACTGTAGTACAGTAGAAAGAACTTTGGCCTGGGAATTAGGAGATCCATGTTCTAATGACAGATCTACTAGGAATTCACTTATAGGATCTTCAGTAAGTTTATCAACCTCTCTGCAACCCCCTCTTCTATTAAATATACATCGTATATGTATATGCCATATGTATGCTAAATTGACTTTTTTTGGTTCCTCTCATAGGAGACTATCTCCTATTGATAGTTGTATTCATTGTACATCTTCCAGAACTTAATAGGTACTTAACAAATGCTTGTCAATTCATTGATTGAGACTCTTATTGACTGCCTCAGACTTCCATTATATGAAATTACAGGTTGCTTCAAGTGGAAGGGACTATAGAGATTATCTAGCACATTTTACAGAAGAGAAAGCTGAAATTCAATGAGGTTAAATGTCTCACCTAAGGCAAAATAACGAATTCATAATAGATCTGGGACTAGGTCTCAAGTCCCCTGACTTCTAGTACAATGGCATTTTTGTTATCTTACAGTTTTTCTGTTGTGAAGGTGGCCTGAGCCTTGTTATGTATTTATAGCACTTAAATAATAAGGTGACAAATAATTTCAACAAAACACATATTTAACTTCTCTGACCTCATACAGACAGGTTTATTTACAAAAAAAATATTTTGTAGCTAGAGGAATTCCAGTCAAACTAGACTGTTCTTTTCCACTCTCATCTTGCCATCCTAGACTTCAAGTCCCAGGTATTACCAAACCATGATGCCTGCACTCTGAAGGTCTTCTACCACCCACCACTGGAACTTGTTCTCAGCCTCTGGGACCTTCAGATCTGATAGGTGAATTTTCATCTTACCTTGACCAGAATCAGGTTACCAGCCTGGCCATCTCCAGGCTGTATCATGTGAATACCCTTCCCTCCTTTCTTTTACCTCAAATCTGGCTCCCTTCCATGTCTTGTATTCTTCTGCTGGGGATATGGGGTACTCATGGAGGACTGGCACCTCTGGTGTGAGGGCTTGGCAAGCTCTTTTCAGTCTTGCTCATCTACCTTTGGTGTCTACCTGTCACTCAAATCTCATTTTGCTCCAAGAAGCTGTAGCATATTCAGTGACCACACCCTGGTAACACCTTTTTGGCAGATAGGCTCAACCAGGTTGAGGATAACCAATAAGCCTCAAACCTGTCAATGACTTAGGGAGATGTCTACCCTAAGCATGTGAAGACTTCACCAGGTAGAATGGGTGGATGAGAATAATTTGTTCCAATGGCCATGGAGGTGGCTGAAGTAGGTAACGTGGAGCACTTAAGCGTAGAAAGATGAAAAGATGTCAGTCATCCATTGCCTCCTGGACCATCACTGGTTCTCTTGACTTTTGTCTTGCCACTGGACTTTGATGACTCAGGAAGAGAGAGTGAGACTGATGACTTTTTGCAGCTCTGCCTCACTTAAATCTAATTCACAGGCAAGTCAATACATCACCCTTGATGCCACTGGTCCTCTTTAAAAATGAAGGAGAAACAACAACATTCTTCTACTATAATGTAGTCTCCTTAAAGACAAAAACTGGCTTCCTTTTTTTGTTTTTGAGTCATCAGCATTTAAAACAATTTCTTACATGTGGTTAACAATTAATAAATGCATTTCATTCATTCTCAGAATCCACCCAGTCTATCTGCTATTCTTAAACCACACTTATCTGTCTGTTGAAAGTTTCTTATTTCAAGATCCATGTCAGTTGCTAACTCCTTCATGAAGTTTACTCTAATCCCCTCAACTGAAAGTAATTGCTCCTCAAGTTTTCCTAGCTTATATATTAATTTCTTATTTTTATAGTAGACTACCCAATATCCTGATTTGTATGCTGTGCATATGTATATAAAATTCATTGTAAGCTCCTTGAAGGCAGGATCAAGGCACCCCTCTCCCCATCTCTTTCTTTAGCACCAACCATAGTGACTTATACAAAGTATATGGTTAATTTTTTTTAATAGAATAGAATAGGGTGGAAAAAATGTGCTTCTAGGACTAAAGAATAGTGCCAACAAGAGAAATCTACAGATTCCCATGTATCATTTTCATCATTAAATTATGTTTAAAATGTTTTTTTTTAAGTCATGACTACAAATAATTAAGAGAGTTGATAAATTTGAATTTAAATTTCTTTTGTCTCTGGACTCTTTATCAGACCTATATCAAACTATATTGGAGAACCTGCCACTGAAAGAAATAACTAGATCCCAGGCAAGAGTCAAAGAAGGCAGGAGCCTTCCTAATCAATGATGCTGGTAACACATCTCTGAATCAACAGGATGCTGTATTAGCCAGGGCAACATCTTCTGACCATGTAAAAAAAAGAAGAAAAGAATGTGTACGGGATAATAAACATCTAGATCTCTACAATAAGGAAGCCAAGTAACCTCCTTCCTAACTTCCTAGCAAAGAAGAGTCTCTATCACTTAGGTAAATTTGAGGTCCCAAATCCCAGTTGTGCTCAAACTCTTTTTCTGCATCAAAATAGAAGTTACTAGCTCTTCTATAGACAAAATATGATGCAGCATAAATGTATACGTGTGAATGTACATGGGCATTCATGAACACACACACACATGCACAAACAAACCACACAGGCACACCACCACCACCACTACCAACAACAACAAAGAAACAAACCCTCACACCCTTCACGGCTGACATGGAAATTTCTACAAGTGCCCTGTATTTATAGCTGAAAAGAGAGCAGCAGCTGTTCAATGTTGTTTCTAAGAACTTCAGGCTCCCGACCAAAATAGTCTCTGAACTTTTGTGACTCTCATTCTAACACTCTCAATGTGGAGCAAGCAGATATCCTAGAATTAAAGGGGATATTTTTAGCCTTGAAATTAATTGTACATACCCTTCCTCCACCACTGTGTTTTTACTCTACCATCATGTACTATCTTATACATAGGTAGGATGGGATGGGATGGAGATTGGTGGGCAGGAGCTTTATAAAACTGGGAGCTAGAATTAAGGCCAAATTAAAAGACACTTACCAGCACCACCCCCTTCTACCACCCATATGCAAAACACTTAGCAAGCCAAACAATGACTTTAAAAAGAATGAACACATTTTCACTGAGTTAAAGGAATATGCAAAACTTGTTTTTGAGCTCAATGACAACGTTTAAGAAAATATGACAGCACTTTTTTATTCTTTCATTGAGGCAATGGTAGTATAGTGGAAAAATCACTAAATTTGGAGTAAAAGGACTTCTACTTGAATAGTAGGTCTGCTACTTACTACTTAGGAGGTATTGGGTGAGTCACTTCTCTTTCTTGGACTCAGTTTTTTCATCTGGAAAATGAGAGGCTAAAGTAGATCCCAGGAAGGTCTAAATCTTATGATCTGTGAGTCTAAGCCTTACTCTGTTCTTGAGAAGGTTTTGTCTGCCACCTTCTAGATGGGCTGGGCCATTTCCAAACGGGCTAACTGTAGCATATGGGCCAGAAAACATATATACATACGTATCTACATTAGACACATGCATATACATATATACATGTGTGTATAATATATTATGCATATAACTAACCTTGAATGAAAATATGCTTAAATGTACATCTTATAGATCTAAAAATCATAACATGTGTGACATTAGAAGGTTAAAAAGGGTGAGGATTCAAAGGTGAACAGGCCTCCCTGTGAGTGGGTACAATCTGTACTTCAGTTGGTGTCTGCTACTAGTGCAATCTATGTAGTTCTGTCTCTCTGATTCAAAGGGCATCACTAAGTTGACCTTTCATCAATCCATTCTACACTCACTGGGCACTAGTAGCAACTAATTTTCCCGGGAATTAATAGTGATTCAAAGCTTGGACAACTTGAATGAAGCTGAGTTTTCTTTTATTACCTTTTTCTCTGTATATACTTTAAAAGAAAAACCTATCCATCATATATGCCAATTAACTTGTTATCCAAGTCACTGGGTTGACTAAGATGAAATGGGTGGGGTAAGTGAAGGATGCACACAGCTTACTGCATTGCCTCAAAGGCCAAAAAGGTTGTTACTGAGACAGTGCAGTGATGCTGTCCATAACACCACATGTGGAGATTGGCACAATCTCAGATCTCAATAAATTGAGGAACATGTCAGCAGTATGCCAGGTACACTGAATCCTAAATAGGTCAAGCAGGTGCTGGTGATGGTGGCGGGCGTAAATATGAGATATTTTGTGGTCCAGTGACATAAACAGGAGACTGTGGTCTTAATGCATGCTGATGTCATTCAAACAGCATCTGATGTGGTCAGTGCTGTTGGCCAGGCACTAGAAGGAGAGGCCAATAAAGACTGACTTGGCTCAAGGGTTGTTTTGCAAGGGTGGGTCTAGGAACACTGCTACCTCAAATTTTACATTAAGCTTAGCTCTTGAAAAGATCAATCCAAGAGCATTATTTGCACCATCACTCCCTGTAGGCTGCCCAGGTATTCAAATCTCCAGGTAAAAACATTGCTCTCTGGCCTGCCACTCCAGTTTTGAAATTCATGTTTCCTATTCTTCAAACTCCCTTACAGGTCTAGTTGTTTATTTAGGTACCTCAACCAATCAGTAAACACTTACTTAGCACCAACTATGTGCTAGACACCAGGCTATATATTGGTTATACAAAGATAAAAATGAAAGAATTCCTGTCCTCAAAGAACTTATATTCTATCATGCCACAAAACTCAAGAATTTTTGTCTATCACATCACCTATATAATTCTTATAATCAACATATAATACCCTCACTAAACATTGTTTGTAAGTTTTAGGGAAACCTAACTTTAAGTAAAATAGAGTTGAGATGGAGGGTGGGGGCCATTTAGTTATAAAAGCCACAAGTCATATACTAAAGATACATTCCCTGGGAGTGATCACAGACTTTAGTTAGATAAATCCATCAGATTTAGAGCTGGAAGAGACCCAAAAGATGCAACCCAACACTATTTTATACAGGAAGAAATAGATCCAGAAAGGAGAAACAAATTCCTTAAGGTCACACAGATACTAAATAAAAAGGTTGGCATCTAGACTCACATCCATGTTCTTTCTACTTCACCTTGCTGCTTTCACATGTAGAAATACCTCTTGTTGTGGCTGGCAGCCAGCAAAATGGGAAGGGGTTTGGTTGTTTAGGGATGAAGAAGTAAAGAATCAAGTGACATTTTGGGTGGTGGATGGGAAGAGAAGAAGGTTTTCTCCCTTCTCCCCCTTTGGTGTCCCCTACAATTGAATTAAAGAGACAATTTTCAGATGTTTGGCTACTGATTCTCCAAGAATCCAATCCCTTCTTCCTTCCTCTCTAACATCTTCCCAAAGTTGAGGAATGACTACAGAGGGACAGAGCAATGGAAAAGTTCTAAGATGAGGTATAATATGCGGAAAAGGAAGGGACATAGTAGCCAATCCCCATCATACTCCTTTTTTAAAAGACTGGAGGACTAGAGCAATTGAAGACTGACCAACTTGGGGAAGTTGAATTAAAAGTAAAAACAAACAGACTTCATGTTTTTCACCCTTTTCTCTATGGTCTTTTCCTTGGGTTCTTGGAAATAACCAGGTATGTCTCTTTGTTTTGAATGGTGCTGCTGTTGCTAGACAAGATTGAGCTCTTCCACATGTCTTGTTTGTCGATAAAAGATTAGCCAAGCATTTGGATCCAATGATATTTTTTCCTTTAACACTTTCAATGCCAGGTAATGTCCTAGGTTCTAGGAATACAAAGACCAGAAAATAACAACAATAGTAATTTCTGGTTTTGAAGAGTTTATATTGTATGGGAGGAAAGGTATGTACCTAAGCATAACCAAGTACATAAATGTGTGTCAGTCAGTCAAGGAGCTTTTATAAGTATCTGTGGTGAATGATGGGGTACAACGAAAGGCAAAAGACAATTCTGCATTCAAGGATCTTACAATCTAATGGAGGAGAGAATATGCAAACAAATATGTACAAAGAAGATATATACACAACAGATCTGAGATATCTACAGAGGGAAGGCAATAGAATTAAGGGAGAAGAGGGGTCAGGAAAGCCTCCTTTCAGAAGGTGAGATTTTAGCTGAGACTGGAAGGAAGCCAGCGTCTGTGTCTGTGTGTATGTGTGTGTGACTGACTGTATGTACTCATATATATGTGATAGGTACATATACATATATGAAATAGATGTAAAAATACAAAACAAAATTTTGGGAAGAAGCATTAGCACTTGGGAGGGGGTGTAGATAAAAAAAGATACTGTATATAAGGTGAAGTTTTGGTTGGGCTTTGAAGAAATCTAAGCACAGTGGGTAGAATTCTGGACCTGAGGTCAGGAAGACCTGAGTTCAAATCGAATCTCAAACACATCTTAGCTGTGTGACCCTGGAAAAGTCACTCAACCCTGTTTACCTCAGTTTCCTCATCTATAAAATGAACTGGAGAAGGAAATGACAAACTTTGCCAGTATCTTTGCCAGGAAAACCCCAAATGGGGTCAAGAAGAGTCAGATACAACTAAAATGACTGAACAACAACAACAAGATTCTGAGATTCTAAGAACTGAGTTGAGGAGGGGTGCATTTCAGGCATGGGGCACAAACTAGGACAAAGCATGGAGATGGGAGAGAGAGTGTCATGTGGGAAGAAAAGAACACCATGAAAGGCAGTTTGGTTGCACCACAGCATGTGCAAAAGGATTCAATCTATAGTAAGGCTGGTAAGGTAGTTTCGAGGAGTTTCTAGTTCTTTGTGGAGAATAAAGATTTCACCTAGGGAATAGGGCTATCATCGTAACCAAGGATTGGCTGAGGACATGATAGCAGGGACCCTTCAGAGTGGAACTTTGTTATAATATATCAATGGTTATGAAGCAATGGTGTGTTGTTCAGGAATACTTTTTGTGAGGTGTGTGTGTGCGGGGGTGTGGGTGTGTGTAAATAACTTAATAATCGCTATACCTGTACAGCTTAGTTGGCTGGATTTATTTTTCTTTTTTTAAAGATTGATAGTGATACGCTACAGGGGGAGATTTGTATTCTTTCTCCAACTACCTTACTACCTTGAAAACTCCTTACCACTCATCCACAGAGAGCCTAGTTATAAATACTAGACCAAGCTACATTTTTCCTTTTTCCTAAGAAGCTCATCAATGTAACATCTACTGATGTTAAATATCAAATGGCAATAAATCCAAATTCCTTCAACCTTTATGCTATTGCCAAATGACTTGTTTTTATTTGTATGACATTTTGAAAAATACTGGGTACATATTTTTTAATCATATAGAGAATTATGTTTGTTATAACACAATTGTGCAAGATTTAGTTCAATATGGTACCTGTTTGCAGGATGCAACAGGCAAGGCCCAAATCTTGTTGCACTGCCTCAAATATGTGTCCATCAGGCTTAAAGGGCATTGAGAAAGTGTTCCATGCTCACATATGCCTGTCACCCCCTTTCTCCCCATTTCTTTTTCAGATTCATTATTTACATCAAGTAGGAAGAAAACTTTATCAGCATCAGGCCTGAGAACAAAATTGGTCATGTCTCACTGATTTTGTTCCTGCCAAATCATCTGGATGTCAGAGTCCACTGAAGTTTTTTTCATTAATTGCATTTTTTTTATTTGGCTGCAAATTCCATCCTTTTGGCCAAAAATCTGTACTTCCATGATAGCACAAAGTAAGGATTTTGGAAGGACAGGCGGTTCAGAGAGAGTAGGTAATTATATCAAGAAAACTGAATTCACAGGGAGAAAAGTGCCTGTAATCAAAGAAATGAAATTAAGTAAAATGTACCCAGCTCCTGAGCTAGGAGACAGATATTAGTAAGTCACATCTCCTCTTGAGGTCATATTTTCCCCATCTATTGAAAGAGGAAGATTGACTGGATAAGCTTTAAAATACTTTCCAGCTTTAACATCCTCTGATTTGATGATATTGCCAGGGATAGTGCCATCATTTCTATTGGGTCAGCGTAATGATGACCATTCCATATGCCTTTCTTTTCTTGTACCCAAATGCCATGCAATCAAATCTGAATATAGAAATATCAAATTTTAGGAGCATATAATGGTTAGAGATTACCAGGTGATTAATAGGAAAGAGAACAAAAAGTCATACCATCGAAATAGGGATTATCGATGTCCAAAGAATCATTATATTTCTTCCCAATCTCATCTTATCTTCAGATTTCTCCATTGCTGTTGGGGGTATCATCTCCCTTCTAGACACCTTGGTTTAAAATCTTGGAGTCATCCTTGACTATTCTCTCTCCCTCAATCCTCATACAAAACTTGCCAATTTTTAATTAACTTTATCCACGTAATATCTCTGATATCAGTCCTCCCTCTCCACACATGCAACTTATCTCTTAGTTTGGGGTCTCATCAGACTCTTATCTGGACTGATGTATTGGCCTTCTAACTGGCCTTACTGACTTCATATTATTCTCATCTCAAGTCCATTCTCCACTTAGCTATCAAAGTGATATTCCTAAAATATAAGACTAACCATGACACTCCCCTACCTCAGTGGTTCCCAAATGCTTGTGGGATAAAATAGAAAATCTTCAGCCTGGCATTTAAAATTCTTTACAACATGATTCTCATCTGCCTTTCTATCTTATTTAATGTCATTGAACTTAATGTATTTTTTGTTCCAGTCCAACTGACCTGTAAGTTATTCTTTGTACTAAATAAATGAATACAATTCCTGTCTTTTTGCCTTTGTGCAGGTAATTTCTTCATGTTTAGACTACACTCCCAGAAGCACAGGTTTAGAGCTGAAAGGGATCTCGGAGGCCATTTAATGCAAGGGAAGTTATAAACATCAATGGAAATATCTGAACCTAGGTTCTAACTCTAAAACCAATGCTCTTTCCACTGTATAAAATCTGTAACAAATGAACCGAGTTATTAGTATCCAGAGTTCAGTCTACAAAGCAAATGGAAGGACTACAAAAATATAAACACCTCATGGGATAATATTAGAGAACTGACCTACTTAAAGTTTCTGCTTGCCCTGCTTTCCTCCCAGGCACAGCCTCTCCCCTGGCTAGCCCAAGTAATCTCATAGGTTTATAATTCAGTATCAGTCTGAGATGGCCTTTGCCTTCTACCCTCTTTATTAGTGACCCGATCTCAAAACCTCATTCTTTCCCCCCTGCCATCTTCCTCACAAAAGGAAGATATAATTGATTTTGCCTGACCACGTTAAGGAAAGGTATACAACTGGAAAAAGGCCAATTGTAGCATTGTTGGAAGGGAAGGGTCTTTCATGCTCAAAGTTAAAGGAGACTAAAAACCTTGGCTCAATACTCTTCCCATAGAGTTTACTCTAGGAATGAAGCAAGTAAGGCTTCTAACACCCCAATCAGAACAGGTTGAGGATATCTAGTACAGGAGGAAAAGTATGTTTCACAGCAGTAGAAAGAGGAAGAGCCATAGAAAGAGGAGCAAAGCCAGAGACAGAAGTGATAGAATATCATACCCTACCCCTTGCCATCAAAAGAAGGTGAAAGAGAAAAATGTCTATTACAGAAATACTAGGTAAAAACCTGACTCTTCAGTTAATAAATCAACAGGTAGATTCATAAAGACAGAAGAAAAAATAAATAAAAATTTCAAAAAAGTTCATGACAGAAATTAATTTTTTTTCCTGGGACCTATATTGCCAGTGCTTGCATTTTTGTTAAGGATTTACCAACTTCCATTTGCATTCTAATTATTTTTTTTATTTCTCAAGCATCCTAAACTGTAAGCTTCATGAGAGCAGAGGTCCTCTTTTATTTTGCTTTTTAAGGAAAATTCATTTGGGGAAGAGGAGGATAAATTCCCCATTGTGGGAACACAATGACTCGGGGATATTAAATCCCATGGACAGAGATGCCTAATGGGCTGCCACTATGTGGGGTAGTGGGGGCATTGGAAGACAAGGCCAGATCATGTCAGGGAGGAGTTAACTTATGACTTAGCAGCAGGTCATAGAGTAGGGGAAACTATTCAATAGCACATATATAATATATGTAATATATTTATATAAATATATATAATAAGATATTTGTAAAGCACTTTGCAAATCTTAAAATTATATGTAAATACTAGCTATTAGCTAGCTGTGAGGAATAACAAGTATAATTAGCTAAAATAATAGATTTATTTTTTGTTTTTTATTTACTTTTGCTTTTTATTTTAATATACAACTACATACAAGCATGCCTCAGGAGATCATAATAAAGTGAATATCACAGTCATAAAGTGAATCACAAAATTTTTTTGGTTTTCCAGTGTATATAATGTTTACACTGTACTGTAGTCTATTAAGTGTGCAATAATAAATATAAATATATTTATATAATGTATATACATATATATACATATATGTATAAATGCATATGTGTGTATATATATATATATTTGTCATATATATTCTTGCTAACTTATTGCTAATTTCAGTATCTGTGGGAAAAATACTAATTATCCCACCCCAGTTATCTCTTTTTGTCTTCCTCTTTCCCAGATCCAATCCAGCACTTACTGACATATAAGCATATCCATTTACATATCACATTATTCTTCTAAAAATCTTAACTCTTTGAAAATCTCAAAGGAAGATCCAAATTCAATCATCTTAGAAATGTTCATTAGCATTTTTTAAGTGAATGGTGTTTTGGAAGCTAGCCAATGAAAATTTCACAACACTTTTCCCTTGAGATAAGTGACAACATTTTGGGATGTTTGCAACATCATACTGTAAAATCATTGGCCATACCAACAGCACAGTTTTCAAAGGGTATCATCCATTATATCTGCTGTTCCTCTGGAACTCTGCATTCTATAAAATACTAAATCTTGTGCCAACTTTAAAACAAATAGATGACTTTAAATATTCAATCCTGTGCCAACTTTAAAATAATCCAACAACCCACAGTAGATAGTTGCTAGGTGTGGGAGCCCACCATGGAAATCAGGTTTTTCTTTTTTTCCATCTTATCCTAGCATTTTTATTTTTTGGCAGTATACTCTCTCTGCTCTGACAATAACTTTTTCTCTTTGCTGGTATCCCAGCCATGTCCCTTTTCTAGAACCCTCTATCTGCAATCTCCCTTACCAGAAACTTCTGGTTTCTGGCTAATTGATGACTCTTCTAATATGGAATTAGAGGTGTAAAATTAATCAGATATACTTGGACCAACTCCCATCTCTCTGATAAAACACTTGATTTTCATCCTTATTCATGAGTGACCCCGTTACATGGGACTGTCTTACACCAACCTATGGAGGAAAGATGAAAACCTATCATTACCTAGGTTTGGAGGGAACCTTTCATATTATTATCCCCTTCCTTCTCCTGCCATTGCCTTAAGATGATCTCATTCAGGCCCCAGACCTTGTCTACAGCTGTAACTTATCCTATAGTTTTATCCTTGTCTTTCAGATGAAAGTTAACAATTCCATTGTAGCCTCATCGCTGCCACACATCCCATTCCTTACCCCTGGTTTCTAAACATTTTTTTTCTTGTATGAGGTAATATATGCCCATAGCAATTTTTTTAATCATTATTGACTGCTTTGCTGCTTATAAGGAAATCCCTAAATCATAAGAAATCAGCTTCAACATAGAGAAGCAATAGGAAACTGGACCTAGAAACACAGTGAGCTCTGTTAAGAGGAGATTGTCCCTTCTGCCATATCAAGCACAACTCAAATACTCAAAAGGATCTGTAATCTCATCGATTTAGATCCTTCCAATGATACAGATAACCACCCATCCATTCTAGCCTTTCCTGTGCTACTCTTGTCAATGTTCTCCCATAAATTCACTGCATGGGGACCCACTCAATTTGCTAGAGTTCTTTCTCACTTTCTCTTGACATTGTGAGAATAATAGTTAGACACTTTGGCCCTCCACTGGTTATGCTTCACTCTTGTCATGAAACTGTCCACTGCCTCTTCCTAACGTATATTTCCTGATTTCATGCTTCTTTCTTCTTATTATTCAAAGTTCCTCTTTAATTGTATACTATAGACTGTTTGCACCTACCATATGTCCCTCCATTGCCTTCTGTGTGATATGCATTTTTAATTTTTCAGAGATGGGTGGGCACTATACTTTAGAAAAAGTCAGTAACTTTCTTGTGGATGATATGAATTACAGTACACCTTACAGACAAACTTGTGGAAGATTATTCACACATTTCCTAACAGTTTGTGTAACCCTGAGTCTTGCATAAAGTCATCATCCTATCCCTGTTTTTATAATTTATGAAATAATAGAACAGATGAGCTCCTGCTAGCTTTCCAGCAATTGAGGAGATTATATGTGCTGAGAAAGTTGGAAATAGGTGAAGTAGCCTGTTTTCTCACCTACTCAAATGATTGCCCAGAACTACTTGTATACAGCAGGTATGGAATGTTAGATTGCTGCACCTTAGACCAAGGTGTCTTTTCATTTCAGTCTGAGTTGGTTAGATTGAAATCATTTTTGATTGGAAAAAAAATGGAATTTGCAAATCACTTTCCTTTTTTGGCTGACATAGGTTTGTAGAACTTGCAGACCTTTTTTTCTTGTAGAAAAACAGTTGTCTTCATTCAAATGTAGTATTGTGGCATCTACCCACCAGGTTAGGTTTTCTATCTAGTTAAGAGGGGGGTTTTAATTAAAGAACATAAAATTTAAATGGTTTGGAAAATGTCAACATGGGTTCCTATTTTGAGCCCAACACAGATGATAGAACAAGAGGGTATAAATGAAAATTAAAGAAAAACAAATTCAGAACAGATGTCGGGAAGTGTGTGTGTGTGTGTGTGTGTGTGTGTGTGTGTGTTTTCCATGCAGAGAATCATAAATGTGTGGAATAGCTTACTAGGCAAGATAGTTAAGGCAAAAACACGGAGGTCATTAAAGAAATAGTTAGATGGCATCATAGGATAGATTGAAAATGGAATGATATGTGATGAGCCAAATGGCCTCTTTCCCTTCCCAACATTTTTTTTATTCTAAGATAGGAAAAAAGAGTTTTGGATAGACCTTCTGGCTTCTTAGGCATCTATCCTTAAGGAAAAGGCTTTGCAGATCTTTCAGTATCTGTAATGTACAAGAAATGAAAGTTTGCACAACTCCTGATTATTATCCTGGACGTTTTCGTGTTGGAGATTTCTAATCAGGCTTACCAAATTCCAATAAATACTGCATTTGTAATGAGAGAATGATGATTTATAAGAAAATACAATAGTAATAGACTTACATTTGTCTTGTTCATTATAGGTCTTGCTCATAACAGCCCTATGAAGTAAATAATTATAACTCATCTTTCTATATAGCACTTTAAGGTTTACTCAGAGCTGTCTTCCCAACAGTCTCAGATGGCATATCATTCAAGTGTCATTGTGACCATTTCTTTTTTGTAGATGATGAAATTGAGGCTTTTCATCTGTCTCTGCTTAATTCCAACATCACAGAACAAGATACCTTCCCCCCAATATAGGACTCCTTGATGTCCCCCTTACCATTTTCCTTTTTGTGTGCCATCTTTCCCCATTAGATAAACATTAGATAAAACTCCTTGAGGACAAGGACTATCCTTCTGTTTCTTATTTCTAAACTTACTACTTAGCATATTTCCAGGCACATAGAAGGTGCTTTTGAATTGAATTATTGAAGCTCTGAAAGTTGATGTAATTTTCTTATACTCCTTTGCTTGGTAATAGTCAGGGCCAAGCTGGGGATCCAGAGCTTCTGGGTCAAAGCACAGTGCTCTTATTCTTCATCAGACTCTTCCTCTCACAAAGGACACTGAATAAATGAACATCTGAAAGGAGTGACTGACTAATTTGACTTAAGTTTATTGAGTTACTGCTGCGTGCAAGATCAGCTAAAGATTAAAGGCTGTGACTGTTACATCATTCATTGCCTTACTTGATACTTTAATATTTCAGTGGATTTGGGAACTTAATGATGTGGTATTCCCTGCAGTGGTGCAAATTATAACCCATTCTCCTGATCATGCTTAGTACTTATTTGGCATACCTTTTCATAAAACTGCTATGAAAGATCCTCCCAATAGTTCACACTTCATCTTTTTGTTCAATAGTTTTGAGATGATGCCTGGTGGAACATTCAATACAGGCATACCTTATTTTATTGTGCTTCACTTTATTGTGCTTCTCAGATATTGCTTTTTTCATGAATTTAAATTTGTGGCAACTCTGCATTGAGCAAATCTATCAGAACCATTTTTTTTTCCCAACAGGATGTGCTCACATTGTTTCTCTGTGTCACATCTTGGTAATTTTCACAATATCATGAAGTTTTTCATTAGTACATCTGTTATGGTGATCTGTGATCAGTGATCTTTGATGTTAATATTTTAATTGTTCTGGGGCACCACGAATGACACCTGTATAAGACAACAAATTTAATAGATTAATATTGCTTATGTTCTGACTGCCACACCTACCGGCTGTTCCTTGTTTCTCTTCCTCTCCTGAAGCATCTCAATTCCTTAAGTCACAATGATATTGAAATAAGGCCAAGTAACAACCTCACAATGTCCTCTAAGTGTTCAAGTGAAATGAAAAGTCTATTAATTGATGGGGCAAACTTTGTTGTTGTCGTATTTTGAGATATTGCCACAGCCACCCCAACCTTCAGCAACAACCACCCTAATCAATCCACAGCCATCAACATGGAAGAACCTCCACCAACAAAAATATTACTATTTACTGAAGGCTCAGATGATGGTTAACATATTTTAGCAATAAAATATTTTAAAATTAAGGTAAATACATTGCTCATTTTAGTCATAACATTATTGCACACTTAATAGACTACAGTACAGTGTAAACATTACTTTATATGCACTGGGAAACCAAAAAAATTGTTTGACTCACTTTATTACTGTGATATTCACTTTATTATGATTTCCTGAGGCATGCTTGTATATAGTTGTATATTAAAATAAAAAGCAAAATAAATAAAAAATTTAAAAAAATCTATTATTTTTAGCTAATTATGCTTGTTATTCCTCACAACTAGCTAATAGCTAGTATTTACATATAATTTTAAGGTTTGCAAAGTGCTTTACAAATATCTTATTTTATCCTCACAACAACTCTGAGTCACTTAACCTACCAGCCTCAATTTCCTCACCTATAAGATGGAGGTGATAATAGCACCTACCTCTCCAGGTATTTATTTTTAATCATATTGTGTAGATGAAAAAGAAAAGTTCAGAGAGGTTTATTATCCTTCTACTGGTAACACGCCCAGTAAGTACTCAGTGAAAGATTGAAATCTAGCTCTCTTATGACTCAAGACTAGAACTTACCACAGTTTCTATTATACTATGCTGTTTCTCAGGTTTCTTGTGACACATCAATATGAGAAATTCCACTCTATTATACTGATTTAGAAGACACGTATCCCTCACTCCCTTTTACCATTATTCTTTACGTGACAAAATCACATGACTTTAGAGAACATTTTGCATAAGTCTATGGAAATTGTCATGAGCAGAATGTGGAAGAAATCTTAATCTTGTTGCCACCCAAAATCCAGCAGGTCTTAGTAACTAAGTTAGCTCCCAATTCTAGGTTTTGGTTTGTCTATATGTTAGGGTAACTACTATGAAACTATTATCCTCCCAACTCTTTGCTAAAGGTAGGGAACAACGGTCAATTTGGGTGACATTCATAAAGTATTCTGAGGTTTACAAATGCTTTAGGGGCATTGTCTCATTTGATGCTAATAGACCTTAGTATTGAAGATATTAATATCTTAATTTTACAGATAAGGAAATGCAGGCTTATAGATTAAATAGTTTGCCCATAGTCATACCCCATGAAAAATGCCAGAGGTAGTATCCCTGTCTAATTCTCTTGGGACATTGTATTTCTTTTAGAGAAGACACTGAGTTTTTTATTAATCTTTGTATCTCTAGTAAGACTTATAATTATACTCTTGTACATAGTAGGTTCCACTGAGTGGGCATATCTCAAATCAACAAATAGAAGAAAAAGAGAAGCCAATTTTCAGTTAATATAAGAAAGAATGTCTATAATATCTTGAGCTGTCCAATACTGGACAATGTCCAAAACTGGGATGAACTCCTTCTGGAATCAGAAGGATGTCTCTGGATGTGTACAAGCTTGATGCTGCAATGAGGAAGCATTCTTTGTGCATATGGTTTGGGATTAATGGCCTCTCAAGTGTCTTTATGTCCTCATATTCTACATTTCTTACTTTCATGCTTTTATAGATTCATCATTTTATTAGTGTGGGTACTTCCTCAGTTTATGCAAATAACAAGCCTTCCATACTCTCTTACCGTTTCTGACTATCTTCGATCTCTTTCTATTAGTTAGTTTTCCATGGAGGAAACACCTATACTGCTGGAGACCTTTCTCTTAATCTTTTATCATCTTAAATGGACCACTAGAAGTGTCCATTTCTTGTTTCTCATTTCCATTACATAAGTGACCCACCTCCTTTCCCAGTAATAAGTATCCTTAATACCTTTGAGGTCACTTCTTATGTATGCCATTATTAAAAACATCATGTAGTCTTCACTATCCATTTCACTGTGTGTAATTTGTAATTGTGATTCTTCTGATGTCACAGTGTTTTATAATTTGTAGCCATAAAAAAGGGGCAGCTAGATGGTACAGAGGATAGAATGCTGAGCCTAGAGTCAGAAAGTCCTGAGTTCAAATCTGGTATCAGATACTTAATAGCTGTGACCTTGGGCAAGTCATTTGCCTTAGTTTCCTCATCTGTAAAATGGAGATACTAATAGCATGCACAACCCAGGGTTTTTGTAAGTATCAAATAAAATAATAATTTTAAAGTGTTTAGCCTGGTACTTAGTTTAAGCACCACATTATGTTAGTTATTATTATTATTAAACATCATAGAGAGACTTCTGATCTTTAAGATATAGGCTTTTGTTGCAAAGAACATTTGGAGTCATAGAAAGTACTGCCCAGTTTTCCAAATGTAATCCAGATTGGTTTCCTTTTAATCAATATTCTACATCCTTGTTCAATGGAATTTGTCTGATGGGCTTACTTACTTGAATGCCCATCAAGCTGCATTTCAGTCTATCTAATATGCATTCTTCATCTCCTTTCCCCCCCAAAGACAATAAGTAGGAAAATCTCTTTTATATTGCTAGACAGCACTCAGGGACCACTATAATGTTCTTAGGCCTAATGAAATTGTAATATTATATAATGTCAATTGTCAATGTAGCATTGTGACAAGAACATTTTATCTTTGAATGAAAAGAATTATGGTGGAATCCCAATTCTAGTCTTTACAGTTTTGTGATATTGGACAACTTAGTTAAGTCATCTAAGCCTAGTTTGTCAATATGGGATGGATAAGATGATCTCTGAGATAACCTCAGAAAGATGTAAACGGGAACATTTGGAAAACCTCACCTTTATTTTCTTTTTTTTCTTTCTTTCTTTATTTTTTATCAATTTATTTTAATTTATCAACAATCACTTCCATAAGCTTTTGAGTTTTAAATTTTTATCCCCCTCTCTCCCTACCTCCCTCCCCAAGATGGCATACAATCTAGTATAGACTATACATATACATTCCTATTAAACATATTTTCACATTAGTCATGTTGTAAATAAGAATTAGAACTAATAGAAGGAACCACCAGAAAGAGGAAACAAAGCATAACAGAAGAAAAAAACTGCAAATAGTATGCTTTGATCTGCATTCAAACTCCATAGTTCTTTTTTTGGATGTGGACAGCATTTTCCATCATGAGGCTTTTGGAGATGTCTTGTATTGCTGAGAGGGGTTAAGTTTATCAAAGTCAGTCATCACTTATTGTGGCTGTTACTGTGTACAACATTCTCCTGGTTCTGCTTGCTTCACTTAGCATCAAACCATACAAGTCTTTCCAGGTATGTCTGAAGTCTGCCTGTTCATTATTTCTTATAGCACAATAATATTCCATTACATTTATATACCACATTCACAATTATGATTACTATCTGTGTCTTTCTCTCCATCCCCCTCCCCATTTATGCTTTTCTTTCTCCTTTCTCCTTTTCCTTCCTCACTAATGTTTTGCTTTTGACTACCACCTCCCTCAGTCCCACCTCCCTTTTATTAACCCCCTCCCTTTTCTTTCCCCTTTTCACTCCTACTGCCTACAGGGCATGTTAGATTTCTATGCCTAACTGATTATGTTATTCCCTTCTTGAGTCAAATCTGATAAGAGTAAGGTTCAAACAATGCTCATCTCCCTCCCTTCTTTCCCTCTGCTGTAATAGGGTTTTGTGCCTTTTACTGTGATGTAATTCACCCTTTTCTGCCTCCTCCTTTCCTATTTTCTCAGTACATTTTCTTAGTTAGATCAGATTAATTCACTTACTTGGATCCATTTAACCCACTTGATTAGATTTTTTTTCATCATTTTATCAAAGTCAATTTATACCCACCCCCTTTACGTTATACCCCTTTAACATGGTGTAATAACAATACAGTTCTCTAGAGTTACAAGTGTCATCTTCCCTAGTAGGGATGTAAACAGTTTGCCCTTATTAGCACATATTGTATCTTTCTGTCCCATTTGCTTTTTTATGTCTGTCTTGACTCTTGTATTTGAAGATCAAATTTTCTGTTAAGCTCTGGTCTTTTTATCAGGAAAGTATGGAAGTCCCCTATTTCGTTGAATATCCATCTCCTCCCTTCTTCATGTTCCACTTGAGTCTTGCATTTGAAAATCAAATTTTCTACTCAGCTCTGGTCTTTTCATCAAGAATGCCTGAAAGTCCTCTATTTCACTGAATGACCATTTTTTTTCCCCTTTAGGATTATACTCAGTTTTGCTGGGTAGGTGATTCTTGGTTGTAATCCTATCTCCTTTGCCCTCTGGAATATCATATTCCATGTCCTGTGGTCCCTTAATGTAGAAGCAGCTAAATCTTGTGTTATCCTGATTGTGTTTCCACAATACTTGAATTGCTTCTTTCTGGCTGCTTGTAATATTTTCTCCTTGACCTGGCAACTCTGGAATTTAGCTACAATATTCCTAGGAGTTTTCCTTTGGGGATCTCTTTCAGGTGGTGACTGGTGGATTCTTTCAATTTTTATTTTGCTCTCTGGTTCTAAAATATTGAGGCAGTTTTCCTGGATAATTTCTTGAAAGATGATGTCTAGGCTCTTTTTTTGATCATGGCTTTCAGATAGTCCAATAATTTTTAAATTCTCCCTCCTGGATCTATTTTCTAGGTCATTTGTTTTTCCAATGAGATATTTCACATTGTTTTCTAATTTTTCATTCTTTTGGATTTGTTTTACAGTGCCTTGATTTCTCACAAAGTCAATAGCTTCCAATTGCTTTATTCTAATTTTTAAGGAAGTATTTTCTTCAGTAATCTTCTGGACTTGCTTTTGCATTTGGCCAATTTTGTTTTTTAAGGCATTCTTCTCCTTATTGGCTTTTTGGACCTCTTTTGCCATTTGGGTTAGGCTATTTTTTAAGGTGTTATTTTCTTCAGTATTTTTTTGGGTCTCCTTTAGCAAGCTGTTGACTTGTTTTTCATGATTTTCTTGCAAGACTCTCAGTTCTTCCTCTACTTCTCCTACTTGCTTCTCAAAATCCCTTTTGAGCTCTTTCAAGGACTGGGACTGATTCACATTCTTCTTGGAGGTTTTGGATGTAAGAGGTTTGGCTTCGTTGTCTTGTTCTGGTTGTATTTTTTGATCTGCTTTGTCACCAAAGTAAGATAATATAGTCTGACTCTTTTTGTACTGCTTACTCATGATCCCAGCCAACTGCTTGAGTTTTAAACTCTTTGTTAAGTTAAAAGTCTGCTTCCAATGTGAAGAATGTACTGTCCCTAGTTTCAGGGGTTTATACAGCTGTTTTCAGAGACACTTCTAGGGACCTGAAAGTTTTAGTTCTTCCAAGGTGCTATGATAAGGGGCGAGGTGTTTTCTCTCCACTGCCACAAGAAGCTTCACACACCAGCATTCCTCCTCACCCCAAGACCTCCCCTCAGAACTGTGACCCAGATCCAAGCACTGGTAAAGCAATAGATTCCTGCCTCAGCAGCACTGGCAAAGAGATCCCTGCAATCCCCCTCTGATCAGCCACTTGATTCCCCCTCATTCTGTGGGCCAGAAGCTCAGGAAACAGCCACGGTCCCCAGGGGTGGCTGAGACCTATCGCCTTCTCTCACCTCTGTCACAGACTTTTCCCACTGACCTTCCAAGTTGTCTTTGGCTTTTCTGGGTTGAGAAGTCTGGAATCTGCCACAGCTGCCCAAGATACAGTCCTCTGAGGCCTGGCCCACATTGAACTGTGCTCCTCTCCCTGCTTGGTGTGATATACCTTTCCAATCAACCTTCCAGGCTGTCTTTGGCTGAAAATTTATTTCACTCTCTCTTTTTGTGGGTTCTGCTCAAAACCTCACCTTTAATAAGGTCTCCACTTCTCAGGGCATCTTTCATGAGACCAATAAAGCACCATGGGTGAGCATATACCCCCCTCTTTTTAACCTAGCTTGATGGTAATAGTCTTTGTTGTTGTTCAGTCATTTCAGTGAAGTCCAACTCTTCATGATAGCATTTGAGGTTTTCTTGGCAAAGATACTGGAGTGGTTTACCATTTCCTTCTCCAGTTCATTTTACAGATGAGGAAATTGACACATACAGGGTTAAGTGACTTGCACAGGGTCACACAGCTAATAAGTGTCTGAAGTCAGATTTGAACTCAGGTCTTCCTGATTCTAGGCCTCATGCTCTATCCACTGTATTACTCAACTGCACTGGTAATATTCAGTAGGTAGTACAATGAAGTTACTTCTGTAGTATTTTATATAATTGGAATACATTCATTGTTTGAGGAAAGGCCTAAAGGATTATCTTTCCTATAAAATATATTTTAAAAAAAATCAATGAATAATAGACAAAACAGGATTGCATACTCTCTAGATACCTTAATCTACAGTATGGACAAAAAGATATCTTCTTCTGTGCAAAGTCTTCTGCAAAAGTTTACTTATTTTCCCAAGTTTTGTTTTGTCATGTTTTTTTTTTTTTAATCAAGAACACAATTGCTTTGTGTGCAGAACATTTTATTATGTTATAGAGATGAGAAAACATATGTGGAGAGGCATTTGCTGCTGCCTTTTCAGTCACACTTTTCTCCCTTCCTTCTTCCATCTCCCAATCCACTTACACATCATCCCCCTTCTTGCTCTTAACAATGGTCCTTCTGGCCTACTGCTTGTGCCTCATACACTCACTTAATCTTCATGATCCAATCTTGATGTAACAGCAGCAAGCATGCTTTCTGTTCCTGTTTCCCAATTCCATGCTATTGTATAAACTACTCCCTCCTCCTGCTTATTACCTAGCTTGTTCTCCCACTGTGCTGCCACTTCTTGGAAATTTTGGTTTTCCTCTAGACTTGACACAAGTAACAGCTTTTTCAGAAGGCCTTTCTTCTTTTCCACTGCCTCCAGTTCTTCTCCTCAATTAGAAAGTAAGCTTCTTGAAGGTAGGAATGGTTTCATTTTTGCCTTTGTATCACCAATGACTATCGCAGTGCCTGTGACAAAGTAAGCTCTTAAGAAATGCTTGTTAAGGGGCAGCTAGGTGGCGCAGTGGATAGAGCACCGGCCCTGAAGTCAGGAGGACCTGAGTTCAAATCTTGGCCTCAGACCAAACACTTGACACTTACTAGCTGTGTGACCCTGGGCAAGTCACTTAATCCCAATTGCCTAAAAGAAAAAAAAATGCTTGTTAGTGCTTAAGAAATGCTTGTTGACTGATTTTTTGTTTTTAGTAAAGCATTACCCCTGTTTTATTACATTGTTTTAGAATCATTGACTCTTTAATAGATCTTGAAAATATTTTGGGGGTGATTGTGTAATTTTGCTAATAGTAGGAAGAATTTCTTTCATATGTATTTCATCTGTTAAAGTAGAATGTAAGCTTCCTTGAAGACTGGGTCATACTTCATTTTTTTGTCCTTACACTTACAATGCTGGCATAAAGGGAGCACTTAATAAGTGTTTGTTGTTTTCCCCTTCCTGAATTCATTCATTGGTTGATCATTGGTAGCATAGAGGAGAGAGCACTAGAACTGGAGTCTGAAAGATCTGAGTTCACATCTGATCTCAGGTACTTGCTACCTATGTGACCCTGGGTAAGTCAGTTAACTGTTGCCTGCTTCAGTTTCGCCATCTGTAAAATGGGGATGATACTAACATCTCTCTCCCAGGGTTTCTGTGGGGATAAAATGTGATAACATTTGTAAAGTGCATTGTAAGCCTTTAAGTGCTATATACATGTTAGTTATGATTATTGGCTATTATTCTTCACTTTTAATGCTAAACTGATAGATTTCAGATGTGATAGCTGCACTAATGCTGTCAATGAGAATAATATATCACTTTGAAAATGTTAGTGCATCTGTTCTTTCTTTTTAAACTTCCTGTCTATCTTTGTTTTCATCTACACATGCCCATGAGATGATCTAACTTACTTGACTCTTAAGACACACTCTTATGGATTCATTTATCCTCTCAGTTATTTTGTTTCATGATACTGCAGTTATCTTCTTTGTAATTTTTCTTTTTTTCTCTCTTTTTTATGAACCAGCTTTTCACTTCAACCTCTCCTTTTCAATGTCTTTCCTATTAACAAGGAGATTCAATGATTTCTGACTGAGATGATATCTGAATTATTTTACATTTCTCCTTGTGGTGACATTTTTTATTGTCTAAAGTTCTCAAAGAAATGGTGATAGAGTCAATACTTTTATATTTGTTCTGTTATAGTTTGGGTACATAGTTTTCTTGAATAAGCTTCTGTAAATGGGTGAATTATTAGTTCAATTTAATTTAATTTAGCAAGCCTATATGCAGTACCTACCATGAGCTGGGATATATGACAAAAACAAAGCAGCCTCTTCCTTCAGGAGGAATATATATGGAGTTAAGAATCATGCATCATAATTGGAAGAGAGAAACTGGAATGACCAGAGAAGGCTTTATACAGGTGATGAGTCTATAGGTAAGTTTTGCAGGAAGAAATGTATTGTTCAGGGCAGGAATAAGGAGAGATTGCATTCCTGTCATTGGGGAGACTCTGCTGTAATGGGACTATAGACATATTACTTTCCATTGTTTATATTTAATTATAATTAATTTTAGTTGTGTTAATTATAGTGATATAATCTAATTATATTATTTATAATTAGAACTTCATATATTGTACATTTCATTTGTCATAATTATATTGTTTATACTTCTATTATTTTCATTTTATAATGCCATTAAGTATTTGCCATCTCCAGAAAGTTCTGACTGCTTTCTTGAAAAAAAAAATACCAAATGTAAACCTGTTTTCTCCTCTTTTAGAAGGTAAGCTTCTTGAGGGCAAGGACTGTTTAATTTCTGTCTTTTGTATATTCAGTGTTTGACACGTAGTAATTGCTTAACAAATGTTTATTGATTGATGTATATGCTCACACAACGTTCTTAATTACTCTATGGGCACAATATTATAATGCCATGTAAAAGTACCAGTTCCTCTTTTTCAGGGTATAATTCTAAACTCATTTGCCTAAAATCTATCAAAATAAATGGAAATTAAAGCATTACACTTTTAATGTTTTTAAAGATATTCTGTGAACTAATTTCAAAATTGATGGTCTATTTTTCCCTTCTTTCATTCATTCACAAACATTTATTATTATAGATTGACTGTGGGAGATACAAAATTTAGATGACATAGTCTTTGCTTTCCCACACCTTACAGCAGAGAGATGAAACACAAAAAATTACAAAAAAATGAATAGATATTTAAGTGTATTTGATTAATGCTAATTTTATTAAGATCAGACAACTCACTCCTTGTTGTGGGGTAGAGGCTTGGATTTGGAGTTGTAGTCCCCACAATGATAATAAGAACTCATCCATACTCATATATCATTTGTGACCAAGGCTAAAAATTGCATATGTACTGTAGGCATAGACAAAGAGAAGGGAACTCTAATAGAAGTTACTCTGTACTAGAAGTTAGAAATCTTGAATTCAAGTCACAGCTCTGCCACTTACCACCTGAGAGACCTCAAAGACATCTTATTGCATGTCTTGGAGCCTCAGTTCATAGGTATAGTATATACATAGTTATAGTAAGATATCTATGTGTGACCTTTTATGATTATTTATATTCCCATCAATAAACACTGATGTGGTTGGATTTGCAACTGGCACTGAGGTAGCTGGCATTAAATTACATTAAAATCATAATAACAAAAATCTGTCTTCTAGAAATATTATTTAAACTGGTTGTGCTCTAAATGTGAAATTGCAGTCCAGCAATGGAGATGACATAGTACTGACAGTCCTAAACTACAGCAACATTGACATTCTTTCTATAAATGAAATCAGAAAAAAAAGAAATTCCAGAAAAAATGGAAGAATGGCTCCTATGTTCTCCTTAAAGTACTAATCTATTGAAATGCAAAACATTAAAAATACTTCTCCCATCTTTTTTAAAACATGGGGAACCAGAAATTGAGAAAATGAACATTACTTGTTAGAAGCCTCCAAGGCAAAAATCTAGAAGTACAAAGGCTAATGTGTGATTGAATACTCTCTCTGGAATTCTAGCTATGGAACAAGGGTTACTTTAGTGCCAGCATTCCTGAATTATTTGATTTCCATGTGAATAGATGGATGATAGAGAGAAGGGATAGATAGATATGGAAAAAGTGGGATAAGATAAGTAAAAGATGATAGAAGGAAGGAAAGTAGTAAGGAAGGATGGACAGAGGAGGCAGGGAGGGGTATGAGGAATATAGGGAAAGAGAGAGGGGGGAAGAGATATGGAGAATGAAGAGAAACCACAGGAAAGAGAAAAAAAGAAAGAAGGAAGGAAAGGAGGGAGGAAGGAAGAAAAGAAAATAAAGAAATAAAGGAAGGAGGAAAGAAGGAAAGTAGGGAAGAAAGGAAGGAGGGAAGAAAGAAAAATGTTATGAAAGACAGAATTTACAGTCTGAAAATTTAAAGATTATAATATTCTTCTGGAGATCGTCTGAGGGGAGCCCAGACATGAAAGGATCAAAGATGCAGTTACTCTGACTTCAATAACAGTAGTGTAACTAAGCAAAAGGGACACTTTCTCTGGGGCTTTTTTCCCCCAAGCTGATTTTTTTGGGGATGTTTCAAACACTGATTCTCACATTATCATTCCCATGTTCCAGTCTGCCAGGATGCTCCCTTCAGCTGCCGCAATCTGCTCATCTCTGAGTTACAGGGAAATGATTCTTAAATGAACCTTTTCTTTCTTTTTTTTTTTTTTTTTTTGGATAAAGTAACTTACCAAAGAAGAAAGGTGTCAAATTCAGTTTTTCAAAAGTATTTTTTTAAGTGGTCAGTGCCAAGCAACTGTTTCCTTATATACTTGATTTCTGTGTATTTCTATGTGTTTTCTCTTTACTTAGGGGTACTACTCTTGCTCTCAGAAAACTAGTGAAGAGAAAGAGAAAACCAAAAGAGCAAGTTTAATAGTGAGGCATATAAAAAAATTTCACTTTGGAATTTATCTGTCTCCGAAATGGCAATCCAAGACTGAGCAAAATGTTGGAGAAATGGAATTTGTCCTTGATCTCCTCCTATTTAGTTAGCTGTGTTCTCTTCCCATACAAAGCATTCTTTCCTTAACCTGTGTAGAAGGAAAATATTTTGCAATGATGGTTTATATTACTTATGCTTTATAGGCAAGAAAATTATTCGTGATGAGGAGAGACCTAACTTTAAATCTTATATCTAACAAAGGCTATTTGAGTGACTATAATGAGTCACTTACTCTTATTGAGTCTGTTTCCTCATCTGTAAAACAGAAATAATAATATCTACAGCACCTTCCTCCACTCATATTTTATCATTCCATAGAGATGACTCTTGGTATCCCAGAATTATATTATAGCAGAAGTCCTGGTACCACCAAAGGGTCCATGGAAAAATTTCAGAGGGTAAATGAGCCTGGATGAGTGGAAAAATTACATCTTTATTTTCACTAACTTTTAATTGAAATTTAGCATTTCCTTTAATTATGAACGATGGCAACAAACCATTATTTGGAGTCGGGGTCTATAGACATCATCCGTCTGATAAAGGGGTCCATCACACACAAGTGGGGTAAGAATCCCTGTTCCAGAGGTACACCAGCTCAGAAAGGAATTGATCAATTGGAAAAAGCTTGGAGAATGACACTGTAATTGACTATATGTCTATCATTTAAGGAAAGCTCTATCACTAAATTGGCTGCAGAGAGATTAATTTTTCAGGCACAGTAACTTTTGAAGACCGTATACTAAAATCACAGAAGGATAGCTATCTACACAAGAGCCAGGAGTGTTCACTTAGAGGGAATCAGAGATCTTTGATATGTATTTAAAAAGAGCCAGAAGGAAAACCACAACAAGGATAGTTGACATTTACATTTTAATTCAGGTGCTTTTCTCAAGAACCCTATGGATTAAGTAAAAAAGATGTTGTTTTCCCCATTTTACAGGTAAGATGACTACCCAAAGACTTGGGTAGTAAGATTCTGAGATGAATGTTAAATGTAAGAGTTTCTGATCTGAAGGTAAGCAATCCACCTGCCATTGTCTACTATCCTTCTTGTATTGAGTCTCAAGGGAGTATGTGTATGTGTGTGTGCATGTGTATGTGTGTGTTTAAATTCTGGTTATTATTAAACTTATTTTTAAGAAGATTTAGATTTTGAAGGGACCTTTGAGGGGATCTAGTACAACTCCTTCATTTTATAGAGAAGGAAACTGAAACTGAGGGAGTGGAAATGACAGGCCAAGGGATAGAATGAGTAAAATATCATATTATGGGCCTAATTTATATCCTCTATAGAATGAGGGAGTTGGATTAGCTGGCCATTAAGAACACTTCCAGCTCTGTATCTATGATCCATTGAATACTGATAAGGGAATTATCATTTTGATCTGGACTGCTAAGTGTGGGCTTCATGGAGCTAGTAATATATTAGCTGGGCCTTAAGGAATGCTTGGGAGTTCACCACACTAAAGGGAGGTTTTCAGGACAGAATTTTGGAGAGGAATACACAAGAATAATGCAGAAAAGAGTCTATTGACTCGTTCAAGATAACACAACAAATATAAGAACTCAAAATATATCTTCATTCATGGGCAATTTTAGATGCAAAACAAAAGAGACACCAAGAAATCCCATGCTGACAAAAGGAGGGCATCAGGTGAGACTATCTGCTAGGTCTTTAACATCCAGTATCAATGTTCCCCTAAGCCTCAGAAGACTTGAATATAATGAAGCCTCTGCCATCCCAAAGCTCATCTCCATCCTTCTTCCAGTTCTGTAAAGCAGAGGACAGTTTGTGGAACAGCTACATTCATCTGGCACGTTTTGGGTAATAAAACCATAGCCCACATGTGATAAGATTCATTTTGATTTTATAGGTTTTCAAGATATTTTTCTATCAATACTGTTCACATTTTAATTACAATAATTAACATAGTTTTCCAATATATTTTTTTGCATTTGATTATATGCCTAAAAATGTTGCAGCTGTGTTTACCTATATGCCTTTTGTCTCTGGCTCCATTTAAAATGAGAAGTAAATATCATTTTTATATATAGCTTTCTACTTGCTTTGTGAACTATTTTCATAATCCCCCAATTTAGCAGTGCACGTTCCCTAATGCGCTTGGAGCTCTCCAACGAGGCCACAAATGGGACAGAAATCAGGGGAGAGCAGAAGCTCTCTGGCCCTAGTGGGCAACAATTCTGAGCAGTAGGAAAATAAATATATTCTTCTTTAGGGAAAAAAAAAACACAAAACAAAACAATGTAGATAATTTGTGGTCATATTTGGCTACCCATAGAGCTTTGCAGCAAAATTCAGCAAAACAAAATCCTTTTTGGCTACTCTCCTTCAGAGGAGGGAGCAAGAAAATGAGTTGCTGACCAGAAGCCAATTTCATCCTGAGGGCTCCAAAAAAGTCTGCTAACAACCACATGACGTGGTTAACTACACAGCTTGGACAGAACTTCTTTTTTCTTTCTATTATATGTATATGTCATGACTAAAGACAGACTAGTAGTTAATGTCTGCAGCAAGGAAAAATAGTAAGAACAAAAATAAAAATAAGACTAATAGCAAATCATTTTTTTTTAATATCACTTTCAAGTTTCTAAAACACTTTTCTCACAATAACCCTATGTTAGAAGTAAAGAAAGTATTATCATACCTATCTTACCATGCAGAAACTGAGGCTTGGAAAGACTGACTTGACCAGTGTCAGATAGCTAGGAAGTTGTAGGGTTAGGATTAAAACTCAGATCTTTTAACTATAAGATCAAATGATCTTGAAGTACATAATCTTAGAGTTAGAAGAGGTCATAGAGATCTATTCAAATCAATTACCCTACTCTGAAATTCAGCACTTAGCATTGTCCTGCCTATAGAAGCCACTACGTAAATGATAATTGACTAGATAACTGGAATCACTTCTACTGAATCCCTCACAGGTAATTATCTAGTATTGCTGTTAACGATGGAAACTTCACTACCTTACCATGCAACCCATTCCACTATTATTCACCCTTGATTACTTGGAATGGTTTTAATCAAATAATTTTCAAGAATTTATCAAGTATTTATTATGTGACATCCTTGGGCTACACATAAAGGTATGTTTATCTGTGAGTGTATACATGTATTTCTATGTATGTATGTATACACATATACTATATTTATACATATATACACTGTACACATATATATGTACCTATAAATATTTTTTTTCAGTATCTCAAAATTAGTTTGACTTCTTTTGCTTAAGTCAAATCATTAAATCTAACAGTGATTTTGCCTGGTGAGAGCAAAGAAAAGGCTAACTTGAGAATCAATTATATCATGGCTAAGTGGTTTGAGGTTCAATGGGGGCTCAGCAGACCTCATTGGGGCAGCTGAAGGAGCACTGACTGTATGCACTCATATAACCCCCTCTACACACACACACACACACACACGGAAAACACCCTATTTTGAAGGGATATCATTTTAATTGGGGAGGAGATAACATTGGGGGAAAATAATTTAACAGATATAAAAATAAAATACAATTTATAAAGGAATAAAATTAGCAACTAAGAATATAAGGAAAACCTCAAATCTCAATTTGTAGAGCAGAGGTGAGGAAAGATTGCCAACCAGATATCCTGGACATCCACCCTGCATAAAGTCGAGGATGTTATAGATGAAATGCTGAATTCAGGAGAGAATCAGGAATGAAAATTTTACTGGGAATAGAAAATGCATAAAGAAAATATCACATTTCACTGCATAACTATTGCAGATTTTATGCCTTTTTTTTTGCAAAAAAGTGGGGTGTGGCCATTATGTGAAGTTTTTTAAAAAACTGTGCTAGTATTACTTAAAAAATAATTTTTTACTAAACTGTCTTAGGTACAAGATTAGGATTCATGGAATACTTGTGAATATATGTATATATATTAAAATTGAATACTGACAATGAATATGTGCTGAGTATTCTAGGCTCCTCACAATGTGAAAGAGATAAATGTATATCCATATGCCACTGGTGAATACATTGCTGCTGTGTTTACCTTTTAAACAGTGTGTCAAACAGAATTATACCATGGGACGATTATGCAGTGGAAGGTTATAAACCCTTTTTAGATTGAAAAAAAAAAAAAGGTGGCGACAATTATGTGGTGAAATATGGTATTGTGAGATGAGTCTGTAAAGGGAGACTAGAACCAGATTGGAAAGTATTAAAGAGCTTGTTTTTCACCCAAGAAGCAATAAGGAGCCAGTGAAGGTTCCTGAAACAAAGAATATGGTGGCCAGACCTATACTTTAGGAAGAATAGTTTCAAAGCTATCAAAAGAACAGTTTGAAGAGGAGGGAGACTGAAAGCCAAGCTCCCCCCTCTGCCTCCTGCTGTTAGTTCTGTCCTTGGTAGCTTCACAGAAGAATCCAATTTGTGTTCCCCAAGTGGGATGTGTTTGCAGGCTTCTAACTTTCATGACTATAATCACTCCCCCTCCCCACTACTGCAAAAGACTTATATTTGTTAAAGATTCTAGACCTCAGTAACGATGATCAGAATTTGAAAATATTGAGAGAAAGAGAAAATATTGAAAATATTGACTGTCCTTGACTATTGACTATCACCTATAAATCATAGTGCTCATAAGAATAGCTCATGTTCATATAACACTTTAAGGTTAACAGAGTGCTTTTCTCACTGCAACCTGTGAAGTAGGGTAGTATTAATAATATACTCAATTTTCTGATAAAGAGACTACAGCTTAAAATGGTTAAATGGATTGTCCAGTGTCACAAATGGCAGAGCCAGGCTTTGAATCCAGGTTTTTTTCTATGTCTATTATTAATCAATCAATTGGTCAGCAAGGCTTGACCAATTTCTATTATGTGCTGCACACTACTATGCATGGAAGATACAAATATACAGAATGAACCATCCCTATAGTCAAGTAGAATACAGGAAAGACAATAGTTGCATGCAAACTATATGCAGAATAAATATGAAAGGGATAAATATGAACAAGTACAAGACATTTAAAGAGAGAAGATACTAATAATTAGAGGGCAGGCCAGGAAGTGGCAGATTAGCCATGTCTTGAAAGAAAAGAAGGATTCTCTGTGGTATAGGTGAGAAGGAACTATAATCCAGGCACAGAGGACAGTAAAAGGCATGGAGATGAAAAATGATGTGGTTTGTGTGATGGACAGAAGAAAACAAGTTTGGTAGAGGAGTATAACATGGGAAGGGAGGTAATGTACTCTGAGCCTGGAACCATAAATTGGGGCCAATTTGTAAAAGCCTTTAAAAGTTGAACATAAGAAAGTTGTTGTTATTGTTGTTACTGCTGCTGCTGCTGTTATTGTTTTTCCCCAACTACATGCATCCTTGATCCCACCACTTTTCATTTTCTCCAGCACCTTGACCCCACTATCACCTCCATTTCTTCAATCTTGCCTTATCTTTTGGCACCAACCCTTATGTCTACAAACACACCCATGCCCCCTCCATGTTTAAATGAAGAAATAGACAATGAAGAAAACCCAAAGCATAAACAGATTCACACTTGACTTTACTTCCCCTGCTAATTATCCTCCCTATCTCTCTCTTCCCCTAAAGTGACTCAGCTCCTTGAGAAAACCACTCATACTATGCAAACTATATCTCAATTTCCTCTTGGCACACTCTCTTCTAAACACTCTGCAATCTGAGTTCAAAAGATATTGTCCTTTTCAAAACTGATATTGTCCTTTCCCAAATTACCATTAATTAGTAGTTGCCAAATCTAATGACCTTTTCACACTTCAGTCTTCTTGATCTCTCTGTAGTATTTGAAACAGTTGATCACTTATTCCTCCTGAGTATTCTCTGATCTCTGAATGATCATGATTTTCCTCTCTCCAGATTCACCTCTTACCTGTATGGCCACTGTTTCTCTGCCTTCTTTTCCAGTTCCTCTTCCATGCCATATCTGTAATCACGGGTATCCCTCAAGGCTCAGTTTTGGGATCTTTTATCTTTTTTTCATATATTCTCTCATTTGTTAACACCACCAATCCCATGGATTCAGTTATCATCTTTATACATATGATCTCCACATCTAAATAGCTAGCTAGCATTAGTCTCTCTTGAGCCAGTCTTGAATCAAAATTGCCATATGGAAAATTTGAAATAAATGTTTCTCAAACTCATCATGTCCAAAAGAGAACTCATCTTTCCCTTTCTACAACCTCCCTTCTCTTGAACTCTCCTATTAGTATTGAAAGCAGTAATATCCTCAGTCAACCAGGCTCACAACATTGATGTCATTCTCAATTCCTCAATCTTCATCATACCAAATATCCAATCAGTTGCCAAATCTTGTTGTTTCTAATTCTATAACACTTTTTGTATATGTCCTCTACTCTCATTCACAGAGATCATCCTAATGAAGATATTAATTGCTTCTCACCTGGACTATGGCAAGAGTCACCTAATTGGCTTCACTGCCTGAAGTCTCTCCCTACTCCAATTCATCTTCCACTTACTTGCTAATGGGAAGTTCCTAAAATAAAAGTCTGACCGTGTAACCTCCAAATCCCACTTAATGAACTTCAGTGATCCTTAATTATCTCTAGGATCAATTATAAAGCCCTCTTCTTGGCATTAAAGCCCTCCATGGCTCCTTTCTACCTTTTCATTTTTCTTACACTTATTCCCTCATCCCAATCTACAATCTAGCTATATTGATTTACTTCTTGTTCTTAGCACACAACATTCCATCTGCCATCTCTTGTGCCATTGTGCTAACTGTCCTTCTGTGCCTAAAATTCTGTTCCTCCTTATCTCGACCTCTCCTGTCTCCTGGTTTCTTTCAACATTCAGCTTAAATCTTTCTAGTCTCCCATCTGTCAATGCCTTCCCCTTTAGGTTACTTTCCATGTACTCTCTACATCATATATGTATCTAGCTACATTTGTTGTCTCTACAATTTAAATGTGAGCTCCTTGAGAGCGAAGACCATTTTCACCTTTCTTTGTATCCCTAGTGTTTAGCATCATTCTTGGCAGTTCTTAATAAATGTTCATTGTATGACTGGCTGGTCCTTACTGGTAATGAAACCTACTACTACAGTTTATTGAGTAGAGAAGTGATATGGTCACTGTACCACTTTGGCTTTCAAACTTAAGAGATCATTCAGTCAAATCCATTTATCTTATAGATTTGGAAATTGAAGTGATTGGGCTCTATTAAATGGCAGATTCAGGATCCAAGCCCAGGTCTCCTGAATCCCAGTCCTGGTTTGCTTATGATACAGCATTGTATTAGATCTGACAGATTTTTAAAAGCATTTCTTTGTGAGAACAACATAATATTCTACTATTTTTACTATTTAATTAAATTAATGGATAGAAATGTTCTAGAACTGCTATTTCTTTTGTATAGGAAATCCAGTGCAGAAATTCCCTCCTCTGAATCATATCAGCAACTCCTCAGTAATTTATAGTCTTAGAGAATTGCCTGGGGCATAGAGGGATCAGTTGTTTTTCCTCTTTGTTACAGAACAGTGGATGGAGTGAGATTCATCTTCCTCAGTTCAAATCTGGCCTCAGATACTCCAATAACTGTATGACGCTGGGTCTCACTACCTTGTTTGCCTCACTCTCCTCATGTGTCAAATGAGCTAGAGAAGGAAACAGCAAAACACTCTAATATCTTTGCCAAGAAAACCACAAATGGAGTCACAAAGAATTGGACGTGACTGAAATGACTGAACAAGCACAACAACATGTCAGAGTCAGGATTTGACCCCTGTTCTTCCTGACTCCAAGGCTAGCCTTTTGTTTTCCATGCCATGCTACCTTTCACGAAAAAAAAAAGTAGTACATGATAGAGAAATAGTAAAATATCCCACAGGTATCATTTTAAACTTAATCGAATGGCAGCTGCTTAACTTTCCTGACACTGCATTCCAGGGTGTGTAGACATATTTGTGAAGTTGAACTAGAGCCAATTCCAAAGCAACTCTTATAACAAAGTCTTCTGTCAGCTTATTCATACACTTCCCCCTTCACTTGCAATATGGCTGCTCTTCCAATAGAATGGCAAATGATAACGTGGTGAGAGTATCCTAAAAAAGAATACTGAATGATGTCATTAATGTTTTTTTTTTCTTTTAATCTGCAGTTTCATGGAATTGAAAGACTCAAAATTCATCTGCCAATGGGCCTAAGTAATTATTTCATTTCTATCATCAGTACCTAAAGAAGAAATATCAGAAGACGCCTTGGCCACACAGCAAATGATTCATATGAAGTTTTAGAATTACTCTGATTTGGAAGGAATATTGGGTTTCTTTCAGGAGTAATGATCATGTATTTAAGGCTAGGCAGAGTCATAATAGGTTAAACTATTTCCTTGAAAAAATTACATGTTTTATATGAATTGTTCTTTGATAGAATGTTTTGGAAAGAGAATAATTTTCCACATAAACATGAAATGCTCTAGTATTTTCATTTAATTTCTATTTATTTCATTGGTTAATACTATATTAAAAACAATGAAACTTTCAAAAAATTTGGCAATCAATAAAGAGAATATAAAAGTTATAGGATGTTCAGATGACATAATTACCATGTTAACAATGGGTTGCTTTTTATACCCCTTGGTAATTTTCTTCTTCTGCATTTCTGACTCCTCAGTCAATATATTCTTTCATGTAAGTTTTTATAGATATTGTGATTGCTTCAAGATGAAAATGCCTTATCTGTATAAAAATTTGGCTTATATAAGGAGGGGCCATTGGTATTCTCATCTTTTGGGAATTGATATATGATGCCTTCTGTTAAGAAGGTAGAATCAAGCATCCAATTGAAAGGAAGTTGTTCCATTACTTTTCTAGAAATTCTTCACCACTATGAAATATACATAAGTCAACAATTATTAATTTCACCTGAGCCTGGTGCTTTTCAGTTTTGCAAAGAAGCTAATATTTCAGTTGCCTTACTTGAGCTAACCATTCATTTTTCCACATTATAAACAGAGTTCAAACTTTCTACCTCACATCTGTTGTTATTGATTTCTTGAGACCATATGGGCAAGCAATAATTTCCCACATTCTCCTTTTTGGAGGGTTCATATTCTATTTATCACTCAAGTTTCTATAGTAAAGTTTATGATTACTAAGCAATTGTTAATTTTGTCCTTTGTGAGACTTGAACTCTGTGAATCTTGTTAACATTTTGACTTTCATTTTCAGTTGTTGATTGAGAGCACCAAGAATTTCTGATATACTTTTACTTTCTTGTTTTCTTTTTCCCCCCTATATTCATCAAGAAATTATGATATTCAGATTTTCTACTGATGGTTGTTTAGATATTGTTGTAACCTTCCAATTTTTTCCCTTTGTCTTCAATAGCTCTCTCAACCCACTTTCACCATATTAGTGCTTTTGATATTTCTCCTTTGGCCTATTCCTTGATAATTCTATGATCTTTACCATAACAACAGCAGAAGCATATACTGTTCTGTACAAGTATTGAAATGGTTTTATATTCTCTCCCAATATGAAAAATTAATGATGATTAAATCACATTCCAGCTTTTAACAATTATGTCTTTTGATACATTTGTTCTAGTGGTTGAGTTTGTGCCATTAAACTCAAGAAGGGATTTTAGATATTCCATTCCAAGTATGTCCATCTCCTCTTCAAAATCACTTGAGACATTGGCAATATATTTGGCAGCTATATAAAATAGCATTAGCGATGTACATAATGCTGCAAGGTTTGAAAAGTGCTTTATATATATTACCTCATTTGATCCTCATAATAATCCTGTAAGGCAGGTACTATTATTATCCCAGTTTTTACAAATGAAGAAACAGAGTTAAGTGACTTCCACAGGGCCACACTGCTAGTATATATCTAAAGTACAATTTAAACTAAGGTATTCTTGACTAGTCTACCATAACTTAGTCAGCCATTCCCCAATTGATGTGTATCGCTGCAATTTTCCACTCTTTGCTAATCTGGTAGGCATAAAATGATATCTCAAGGTTCTTTTAGTTTGCATTTCTCTAATAAATAATGATTTAGATTACTTTTTCATATGTTATAAATTGTTTTGATTTCCTCATTGTAAAACTGCCTGTCCATATACTTTGACCATTTATCAATTGGGGACTGACTCATATTTTTATATATTTTACAAAGGTCTTTATATTTTTGAGACAAGAAACCTTTATCTGAAAAAAAAATACTGTTTATAAAATTCCTCCTCCCCACTAATTTTATGCTTTCCTTCTCATCTTGGCTACATTTGTTTTATTTGTATAAAACCTTTTTAATGTAATATAATCAAAATTATCCATTTTACACTTAACTTTGCTCTCTATCTCTTGTTTATTCATAAATTGTTGACCTATCAGAATCCTGATAAGTAGTATGTCCTATGTTCTTCTAATTTTCTTGTAGAATATCTCTTTATATGTAAATCATGTATGCATTTTGACCTTATTTTGATAAATGATATAATATATTGGTCTATGCCAAATTCCTGTCATACTGTTTTCCAGTTTTACCAATTATTTTTTTTTTACCAAATAACGAATTTTTATCCCCACATCTTAAGTCTTGACACTTATCAAATACAAGATTATGTTTATTTGCTACTGTAAATTGTGTCAACTTTATTCCATTGATCCAGCTTTCTATTTTTTAGCCAGTACCAAATAGTTTTAACAATTACTGCCTTAAAATACAGTTTAAAATCTGGTACCACTAAACCTCCTTGCTTTACATTTTTTTTCACTGTTTCCTTTGATATTCTTGACTTTTTGTTTTTCCAAATGAATTTTTTAATTATTCTTTTTAATTCAGTAAAATATTTTTTACCAATTTAATTGGAATGGTATAGAATATATAAATTAGTTTGGATAAAATTGTTATTTTTATTATATTGTCCTATTTACTTTTATTTTTATAAAAATGCTTTTATGATGTTGTTTATTTATTTTCTGAGATAATGTTAAATATTTACATAGTTTTGTTTATATAGTTCAGATAGTGTTAAATGAAATTTTCATTAGCTTCAAGTTCTTCAGTTTTTCCTCCTTCAGATTTATAACACTCCTTGACTTCCATTTTTATTTGACCTAATCTGTTAAGAGATGAAGTTTTTTTTTTTTTACTATCCTATATTGATATGCAATCCTTTGTGTAACACTGGGAAAAAAGCAATATAAAACCCTTGTCTATGGCTAGTATTGTATTATAATGTTATACTAGCATGTAATGAAAACAATCTTATATTCTGTTCATTCCATGCACATTTCTGATTTGCTTACTTGAGAAGATATAATTGAATCATTTTCAGTAGGTATGTTGGTATGTCACTGATGTTTCTAATGTATTCCAAGATACCTAGCTTTTTTATGGTGTCAGAACAGAAAGGAGGGTCACTTACTCTACTGTCTTCCATGTGAACCAGATTATCACAACCATTCTGAGCAGGGTCATCCTGTGATACTAGATGGCCTAGACTATTTCATTCTTAAGAGGATTTATATAATATTGCTTTAGGTGATAATTTAATAAATAGTACCACCAGAGTCCACTTTGGCAGTGAATTAGTCACCTAGCTAGGCCTAGGGTACTGAAGTTCCCCTAGGGAAACACAAAGGCCCTACTGTACATCAATCTCCCCAATGCCTGACTTTGCTGCACTCCTCAATTCATGTTATATTCAATTGATTAAGTTTAAGGGAGTTGTGATGATGATGATGAGAATGAGGATGAGGAGGAAGAAGAGGAGGATGCCTTCCCACTTTCTATTTTTCACTTTACTTTCACTTTTCCTACTGGTATGCTGGGAAGGCATTGCTCAGGTTCAACTACAATAATGTGGAGAAAAGGTTATAAGCTACATTCTACATATTAAAACTTGTTAAAGTGATATTCCAAGACAACCTTCATGGATAGTGTTAGCTTCCAGAGATATTACAGAAATTGAAAAGGATTTGATCCATTTGACCTAATGGCTCTTGTTGGTAAATATGGTATGACTACAGATATGGCTCAGAAAAGAAGTGGAACAGCCATGGGCTGTGTGCTAGATCAGTAATGAATTACTATCACTTTCCTTGTGAGAAAGACTGTGCAGAGAAGTCACAATTCACTGCAAAATTAGCAAAAAAAATAGTAAAGCAGAGAAGGAACAGAGGAAGAAAATTATGTTAAATGCCTACTATATGCCAAGAATCCTCACAAGAGCCCTGAGAGATAGGTGTATAATTATAATTGTCCGCCTTTCATATTTGAGAAAACCAAGGTAGACAGAGGTTAAGTGATTTGCCCAAGGTCACAAAGATAGTGTTTGATACCAGGTTTTTAAACTCGGATCTTTCTGCTTCCAGGCCAGCACTTGAACCACTGCAGCACCTAGCTGCCTCTATAGAAGATACAGAAGAGAACATAGCTCAGAGTACAACACCAAATATTTGCAACTTGATGGAGAAAACAGTTTGGCAGATGAAATCAGAAACTCTGCAGGGAAGTAATAACGAGAAACATAAAAGGCAGAGGGATATTCAAAATGGGAGGTAAGTATCATGAACATTAAATTCTTGGGTTATATCTGTTTCCTCTCCCACCTATGTTCTTTGTCTACATGCCTTTTATATAGCCTTTCTGCCACATGTTTATGTGCATTTCTTTGGTGTTCTCTGTGTTCCATTTTCCACCGGCGGCATGAGAATCTTTAGGAGACTATTACTCTATGTATGAGTGTATGTAAATGGATTTTCTTTGTTATTTTTTAATTGTTTTAATTAAATGATAGATATAACAGTGCAATATATATGTTTATTTATTATGAATGTAATGTGAGTAATACATTTAATAGGCACTCAACAAAACAAGTATCCTTTAGATCTATTAAATATTCATTTCCAATAACAATATGCTTAGTTACTAAATGAGTGAATTTGAAACTTGCTATAAGTATTAGACTGTAAAAAGGAATTTGGAAGGTGATGTGAAGGAATATGTATATCCCTTTGGGGATATAAAAAATGAGGAAAGTCCAGCAATGAAGGGGGAATTATAAATCACAACTGCTCAGATCTTGAGAAGGCATATTGTAGACTTTGTTTCTCTGAATGGCACTGAGTTAATGAGAAAAGACAAGATTAATTAAACTAAAGTAGAGGTTAAATGTAGCACTGACAAGTTCAGTCAAGAAAGCTGAGGAGAAGCTAGAGTCGGAAATGTCAGAATTTCTGTTAACTGAATCATGATGTGGAAATACACGGTTCAAACTGGAGAATCACTAGGGCCACTTGGGTATCATATAGAATGCCCCAAACTCTCATAGTTCTAGTTGGGTAATCCTGAGGTTTTATGTGTTCTAATACCATCATTTGTTTTAGTGGACTTTAAGAGCTATATAAACCAAGTGAAATATGAGAAACAAAAAAGATCTAGCAAATATTAGGCTACATAAAGAGAAGAATAGTGTCCAGGAATAAGAAAATGCAAGTCCCATGGTCCTCTGCCCTTGTCAGACTATATATGAAGCACTGTGTCCTGTTCTGGGTACCAGATTTGGGAATGGCATTGATAAAACTAAATACTCAGAGGTGAGGAAATAAGATGGTGAAGGACCATATTTGTGGATATGAAGATAACTTGAAAGAATTGGGGTGTTTAATTTGAATACAAGAAGATTCAGGTGGGGCATGTTCACTGTATTCAAGTGTTTAAAGGGCTATTATATAAAAGAGGGATATAATATAACTTGTTCTGCTTGGACCAAGAGTATATAATTATGAGATATGAATAGCAGATGCAGAGGCCAATTTAGACTTCAAGTAAGGAAAACACAAGTGCCATGGACTATCTCAATAGTCAGTGGATTTTCCTTTACCAGAGATTATAAGAAAAAGACTGAATGATTATTTTCTGGGGATATCACAGAGCTGATACTTTTTCATGCATGGGTGGGACAATATGGTCACTGAGGTATATTCTGACTGAAATTCCATGATTCTGTGAAAGCATTATTGGGGTTCAGAGGAAGGAGAGAGAACTTCTAACTGGAAAGTTAGAGATAACTTTATGGAAACCTAGGACAGAGGATCAATGAAAATGGTAGAGTTGGAGGAAGAAATACAACCTAGCTCCTCCCAGTATCACCCCAACAAAAATCTGTTTAGACTATCTAAATTGCTTAGGTATTAGGAACAGCTGATGTGAAACCAGAATAGGTCATTTTTTTCTGGCCTAAATTCATTAATTTGGACACTGAGGTAGACTGTGGAATCTGAGTGGTCTGAAGGGGAGGCTACTTTAAAACAGAATGGGATCTCAGATTTAGGTCATATGCTTATATGAAGGTTAGATTCACAACTTTGTCATTCTGAGCCTGCAGACTACCTAGCCAAAAACAATTTGTGCCAGCAATTGTCTACCAAAGCTTCATTCAGAAACAAATTTACGGTTATGTTGACTGACAAATCAGGGTCTTGAAGCTAGAAAGTCTAGGAGAGGAGCTATCCTACTCTACCCTACATCAAACTACTTAGAATTCACTTATGACTTGTAGTTCCCTCACCTGAGGCACTTCTATTGTCTTTGAAGGACAGAGCATTCATTAACTGAAGAAAGAAGTAATCTCAGAAAATACACATTAAGAACCAACAACTCCCTGACATTCCCTGTAGAAGTGTTCTGAGCCCACTCCTAATAAAGAGTTCCAATCCAAGAAATGAAGCTGGAAGAATGAGTAAAATAATTAAACAAGACTATAGTTATCCCTTTCACATCATGGGGTTTAGAGGTAGAGTGCCCCTGGTGATCTGGAAAATCTATGTAAAATTTTTTGGCCCTTCCTTCATACCAGAGAAGAATTCTGAATCATTATTATGTTAAAAGATAAAATATGTTGATGTTATACTATACATATATTTATTGCATTTTGAGTTTCTAAACTTTTTTCTGTGTCATCTTCTGGCCTTTGCTTGTTCTTTGCAGCTTCTCCAAAACTCTCCCAAAATTCCAATTTAATTTCTTATGCTGACCTGAGCTACTACGCTGCCAAGGACACCCAAGACACAAATTCAGAAGAGAAAAACTCAAAACCACCTACAAACAATCAAACTTGGTCACAAAGTAAATTAGAATTCTTAGAATATAAATATTATTACTGCTTAATAATTAAAAATGAAAATTTTAAAATGACATTACAAATGAAAGTATTAGAGAAAAGAATTAAAAAAGAAATGAGAAGTATGGAGGAAAAACTTGTATAAGGTTTGTTGACTAAGCACAAAAGATACAAAGCTTTATCCAAGTAATAGACTCTTAGAACCTTAAAATGAATCAGACAAAACTTAAAAAACTCTAAGAGACAATAAGACATTTTAAAACAAAGTTAAAGGATAGAAAATGATGGCAGAAATTGTAAGGAATTACTTATCAGAAACAACTCACCTAGGAAATATGATCAAGGTGACATAATAGAAGAATCATTGGATTACCTAAAAACCATAACAACAAAAAAACTTGTATAAAATATTGCAAGCATTCATGCAAGAAAACTGCCAAGCCATATTAAAACAAGAAGGGAATGTAAAAATTGAAAGAATGTCTCAAGCACATCTCTCTCTCTGTCTCTGTCTCTCTCTCTCTCTCTCTCTCTGTATGTGTTTGTGGGTACACATATACACATGTTTGTATGTGGAAACAAAATGAAAACTTGCAGGAATTTCTTAGACAAAATCTAGAGGAGCTAAGTGATAATAAAATATTACAAATAGCAATAAAAGATTTAGCAGATACTATCATTAAAGAGCAGAGAGCATGAAACATGATATTCCTAAAGGCAAGAAATATAGGTCAATAACCAAGAATAACTTATCTAGAAAAAAAAATAAATGTAACCCTATAGTAAAAATAAAAAGTTAATTAAATAGAGGAATTTAAAGAATTTCTGATGAAAAGATAAGAGCTAAAATTGCGTTACATAGGAATTAAAAAGGAAAAAAGGTAAATACAAAGGAGTAATTGAAAGTGTTTGTTTTCTTATGGGAGAATGATACAAGTATTTCCTCAGAACCTTAATGTCATTACAAATTGAAGGTACAGTTAAAGATGACAGAGATCTTACATATGGTTTTGTTAGATTTAATGATATTAAAAGAAGAAAGGAAGAATGATAAAAAGGATACACAATGAAAGGAAATATGGAGGAATTCATTTAAAATATTTGAGATATAAAAGTAGCAGTATATGCAAATAAGAAATGGGTGAAGGAAGTTGGAGTCATTTGTACCTCACTTTCACCTGAATTGGTCAAAGGAAAGTAAACATAGAGTTCTATGTCAAAATACCTTGAATTGCACAAGGAAACAGGAAAGAATGGAGAAAAGGGAGAGGGAGAAATAAGAAGGAGTATATTTTCAGGGAGTCAGAAAAATAAACACTAATCCAGCAAGTTGAAGAATTTTGAAGAAAAGAAAGAAAGTATAATGACTTGTTACTGGAGTTTGTATAAGAGAAAGATAAGAACATGGGAATTGAAGTTCATTGCACCAAATGTAAAGGACTGGTTCTAGAAACACTTCTTTCCCACCACCTTTTTTTAAAGAAAGGTCAGGGAGCAAAGAGGGAAAAAGGTATAAGATAATAGGATGGAAACACACAGTTAATCATTCATTCCATGAACTCATTCATAAAACAGAAGATAAAAGGTATTAGAAAGTAGAATCCAACAAATATAATATTTGTAAGAAATTGACATGGAACATAAATACACACATAATGATAAAATAACATACTTTAGCAAAATCAATTATAATTCTTCTTTATTCCAAAAAAGTAGCAGTATCCATCATGATCTCAGGCAAACAGAATCAAAAATAGGTATGATTAAAGAGATTAACAGGAAACTGGCATAGTATTTAAAGTGGATTATGAATTAATATTACAACAGTATATATTCATCAAATGATGTAGTATCTAAATAATTAAAAGAAAATGTGAGTTATAAAGACAACTAGATAGTAAACATAATAGTGAGGGATATTAATGTATTTCAAGTCTAGATAAATCTAACAAAAACAAAAACAAGAGAAGGATCTAGATTGCATTTTAGAAATATTTGAATGATAGTTTTCATAATTATTAAATGGGAATAGAAAGGACTGTACATAGTTCTCAATTGGAAATGATACCTATACAAAATTTGACCATATATTAGGGCATAAAATACTCACAAAAATGTGTAACACATATTTTAACCACAGTGATATATATACATATATATACAATTTTATTATATATTATATTATCTTTATAATCTATGATATATTTATTAAATATATATTATACATAAGGGTTATTTAAGAAATCATTTAACAATTAATAAACATCAAACTTAATTCTGCAGAATTGATGAATTAAAGAAAAAATCATAGGAAAAAATAGCCACCTTATTAAAGATAATGACAAGCATGGGACAGTATAGCACCTTTTTTGGGGGGTAGGGGGAGAATGTACTCAAAGGAGTCTTTAGCTCATAAATTTTAAAACATATATCTCTAAACAATTTCATCAACAAAAAAGAGAAAGAACAGACCAGTGAACTTGTCATGTCATTAAAAAACAACCCTGCAAACCTAACAGGTTTAAAACAAAACAAAATAAATAAATTAAACACTAAAGTAGAAATCATGAAAACCAATAGATTGCTTAATAAAATTAAGTGCATAAATTAAAATAATAAGTAAAACCCAAAAATAATGCCTACATGAATAGTTGCAGAAAAAATATTTTGCCAAAATAGAATACCCACTTCAGAAAAGAAAACAGAACTGGAAACATAGGAATAAAAGGATGTTTACTTAATATACTAAGTTTTATTTAAACTAAACTAAGAGCCAGCTTTATATATATATATATATATATAACAGAGATCAATCTAGAGACCTTTCTAATTAGATAATGTGTAAAGAAAAAATAATTCTATTGCCATCACTACAATTTTATATAGTACTAGAAATACTAGCTTAGGAATAAAGATAAAAGGAAATTGAGAGAATTTTGAAAACAGGGAAGAGAATAAGCATTTGTACAGCACCTACTATGTGACAAATTCTGTGCTCTGTTCTATAAGTATTATCTCATTTTCTTATAAGCAAAATGCAAAAAAAATACTATATAATTATGGTGCACTTATAAAACTCTAGAAAGTTAATTTATTCAAATTATAACTAGCAAAGTTGAATAATATCACATAAACTTCATGAACCATTAGCATTTCTATATATTATAAACAAAGCTCAACAGTAAGAGTTAAAACACAGAAATTTCATTTAAAATGATCATAGAATGTATAAAATACTTGGGAGTCAACTACTAAGACATACACAAAGTATATGAATGCAACTACAAAACACTCAATATAGATATAAAGACAGATGTGAATAATTGGAGAAATAACAATTGCTCATGGGTAGGCTAAGACATTACAAAAAAAGTCAATACTACCTAAATTAAATTATTCACTCCTTTACCAATCAAACTACCAAAAGATTTCTTTAAAGAGCTAGAAAAATAATAAAAATCATCTGGATAAAAAGCAATTTCAAGATTGTCGAGGGAAAAAATGAAAATACACGTGAGAAGGAAGGGAACCCAAGAATACCAAACTTAAATTTTATTACAAAGTAGTAATCATCAAAAAGTGAAGGTTTGCTGAAAGAGAGAAAGTGAGAGAGAGATGATCCAAAGGAACAAATTATGTAAAATACATAAGTAGTATATATATATGTATGTATATATGCATATGTGTGTGTGTGTGTGTGTGTGTGTGATCAAAGCCATAAACCCTAAAGCCCCATATATTGAGTCAAGAACTAACTGCTTGACAAAAATCTGCTGGGAAAACTAGAAAGCAATTTAGCAGAAATTAAGTTTAGACCAACACCTTGCATCACATACCAAGAGAAGCTCCAAATGGATGTTTACCCAGATATGACAGGTCATATCACAAGCAAATTTGTAGAGCAAAAAAGAAATTACCTTTCAAATCTATGGATAGGAGAAGAATTCATTACTAGGTAGAGGATAAAGATCACAGATGATAAAATGGATAATTTTGACTATATAAAATTAAAATTCTTGCACAAACTAAACTGATACAGATAAAAACAGCCAGGAAATTTTTAACTAGGGAAAAATCTTTGTAGCAACTTTTTCTGATAAAAGTCTCATTTCTAAAATATATGAAACATTCAAATTTTAATAAAGCAATTCACCGATTGATAAATGGTCACAAGATTGGATTAAGCAAAGGAATAAATCAAATCAACAGCCATATAAAAATGCTCCAAATATTTAGTAATTGGAGAAATGCAACTCTGTTAATATATCTCACACCCATCAGATTGACAAATTTAACAAAAAAGGAAAAGGACAAATTTTCAATGAGTTCTGGAAATAAAAGAATGGATTCCATCAAATTTCTTTTATGATAATGTTATTGATATCTAAACCAGGGACTGTCAAAACAGAAAAAGAACTTGCAGATCAATACCCCTTAATAATATTAACATACTTTCTGAAATTTAAAATAAAATATTAGCAAATGTACTATTGCAACATATCACAAAGATTTTACATTATGACTAATTTGAATTTAAAAATAAAAACAAAAATCAAATTTACATCTAAAATGAACAATCCTCAAATGACTTCCCAAAGAAACAAAATGAAGGACCAGATGGGTTTACAAATGAATTTTGCCAAACTTTCAAAGAACAATTATTCCAAATTACATAAATTGCTTTTAAAATAAAAATAAAAGAATGTATTCCACCAAATTTCTGCTATGATAGAAGTATGTTCTTGATATCCAGAAATGTGAAGCAATCTATCCTTCTGAAAAGCAGTTTGGGGCTGTATCCACAAGGTTACTAACTTCATATATTTTGGTCCAGCAATACCACTGCTAGGCATATACCCCAAAGAGATCAAAGAAAAATATGAGGAAATGATTGATTGAAATATTTTTGAGATGGTAAAGAACTGGAAAATAGGGAGATGCTTATTAATTGGAGAATGGCTAAGCAGATTATGGTAAATGAATGTAATGGGATACTATCATCCTATAAGAAATAATGAGAGGGATGGTTTCAGCAAAACCAGGCAAGGAATGCATGAACTAATGCAGAGTAAAGTGAACAGAACCAAGAGAAGGATTTATACTATAAAAAATAGGATGATAAAAATGAATAATTTCTAAAAGATTTAAGAATTCTGATCAATGTAAATAATAACAACAATAATAACTACCATTTATAAAGTACTATCTATGTGCCAGGTACTGTCAAGAACTTTATAACTACTATCTCATTTGAGCCTCACAACAGTTCTGGGTGGTAGTTGCTATTATGATCTTCATTTTACAGATGAGGAAATTGAGGCAACCAGAGATTAAGTAACTTGTGTAGGGTCACACAGCTAGTAAGTGTCTGAGGCTGGATTTGAACTCAGGTTTTCTTTGACTGCAGGCTCAGTACTCTATCCATTGTGTCACCTATCTGCTCCAAGGACTGATGATGAATGCTATCCACCTCCTGAGAAAGAGGTGATGAGCTCAATGACTCAGTTTAAGACACACATTTTTGGATATAGCAAGTGTGGAATTCATTTAACTTGATAATTCATATTTATGCCATTTTTTTGTTTTCCTTTTCTTTCTTTTTCCCAATGGGAGGGGGGAGCAGAGAATGTGGGGAAGTAGGAAGGAAAGAAAATAAATACTTGTTAATTGAAAAATAAAAGGGAAATTTCATTTTAAAAAGTAACAGATCAGGAATCAGAGAAGCTGGTTTCAAATCTCAGCTCTGCTATTAATGAGTTGTGTGATCTCAGTTAAATCATCTTATTTTTCTGATTCTGAAGTTTTTTTTGATATATAAAATGAAGCATTTGGACTTGATGTTCTCTATGATTCTCTGTAACTCCAGATTTTATGAAACTCTCCCATACTGCTTTTCTCTATTCATTAGCTAACTCAGCCTGACTAACCAATAACTTTCAGAATATGCTCTTTTCTTCACCACTTCCAGGTGGGTTTTTAATCCCCAAGAAAAGGTACCAGCTGTAAGGCTACTAACTCATGCTCTCAGTAGGCCTAGAAGAGTGGTATCAAACTAAAATAGAAATGTGGTTTATTAAACTAGAGACATAGGGACTTAGAAAAGTACAAATTAACATTGATTAGGTTTCATTGTTTTTATTTATTTTGTTACATATATCCCAATTACATTTAGTCTGGTTCAGATAGCACTCAGGAATGCTGCAGCAAGTGTGTTTGACATTTCTGGCCTAGAAAATCACCTTCCAAGGCAACCATTTGACCTATAGTCTGGGTCATACATTTTCTGTCCTTTTCCTACAACCCACTACTACCTGCAAAGTCTAATGAGACAAACTAGAGCCCATTCAGAGGAGGGCGACCAACATGGTAATGAGATGACATGATGAAATATGAGTAACAGTTAAGACCCTTTCCTAACACCTGTTTTGTCTACTACCCCAACCTACCTTGTGTTCCTTTTCTGTCTATCTGGTGAATACTTACATGTGTATACCCTGCTCCTACCATTAAAATGTAAGCTGCTAGAGGAAGGAACTACTTCACTTTAGTAGGTCAGTAAACATTTCTTAAGCATCTACAATGTGCCAGGCACTGTGCTAAGGTCTGGGGATACAAACTAAGTCAAAAGACAGCCTTTGCTCTCAAGGTGATTAGTTTCTAATAGGGACTCCAGGAATTACAGAGTTTTCATTTTTCTGATACCTGGAACATAGTAGGTGCTTAATACATCTTTATGAGCTGATTTATCAGAACTACTAGGAATGTTTAGCTAATAGGAGAAAAAAAAACTTAGGGGGGGCTGTGAAGTTAGGTTTTTTTCAGTTATTTTAAGAGATGTCACTTGGAAGAGGGATTAGAATTGTTATACTTAACAGAGGGCAGAGTTAGGAGCAGTGGATAGAAGATTCAATCAGAAGGGAAAAGAATAAATAAAAATCTTCTGATAATTAAAGTTGTCTGAAAGTACAATTGGTCACCTAATGAGATAATGAGTTCTCCATCACTAGAAGTCTTCAAACAAGTCTATAAAATGCATAAGAGCTTTGTTTTTATGGAGATGGTGAGAATAGAGAGGAGAAAGCAGGTGAAGATGGAGGTGGAGGGAGGGGAATAAAGGAGAGAGGATAAGTACAAAAACAGGCAACAAAGTAGGCACTCTTTTGGACAGTTAGAGACTGTTGTATGTTTGGACTTTCTAAGAAGCAAGAATGATTAAAAAAAAAAAAGAGGAATGACCTCCTATGTTTTCCTTCCTGTCAGAGAGGCTCAATCTCTTCATCTTCCATTATCAGAGAATCTACTTAGCTGTATCATAGAGACATAATGACCTTCTTGTAGTTCAGTCATTTTTAGTCATATCTGACTCTTCATAACCCCATTTGGGGTATTCTTGGCAAAGATACTGGTTGCCATTTCCTTTTCCAGTTCATTTTACAGATGAGAATACTGAGGCAAACAGGGCTACATGACTTGCCCAGGGTCACACAGCTAGTAAGTGTCTGAGGCCAGATTTAAACTCATCTTTCTGACTCCAGGCCCGACATTCTAGCCATTGTGCTACCTAGTTGTAATGTCCTACACTTGGGTTTAAAAGAATTTTTCTTAAATAGAAGATACGGTAGAAATGTGTCTAGACAAAAGTTTATCTGAAAAAAGATTCAGGGGTTTCAGTGGCCTGCAACATGAACGTGAGTCTACCAAACTGAAAGGCAATATATTAATTTTTGTTGTTCAGTTGTTTCAGTCATGTCCAACTTCCTGACTCCATTTTAAGGGTTTTCTTGACAAAGATGATTGATTTGTTATTACCTTCTCCAGTTAGTTTTACAGATGATGAATTGAGGCAAACAGAGTTAAATGACTTGCCCAGGGTCACATAGTTAGTAAATGTCTGAGGTCAGATTTGAATTCTGGAAGAAGAGTATTCCTGATTCCAGACCCGGCCTCTATCTTCTGTGCCACCTAGTTGCCCCTCAATTAAAAAATAAACTAATAGAATTTTTATAATGGATTAAGAGGATCATAGCTTCAAAAATAAGTAGTTGATAATTCTGCTTTATTCTATCCTGATCAGATCACATCTGTAGTATTATATTCTGTCCTGGGAGACACATTTTAGGAATGGAATTGATGAAGTAGAAATGGTCCAAAGGAGAATAATAATAGTTCACATTTATATAGCACTCACTATATGTCAGGTACCATGCCAAATTCTTTATTAGTATTATCCCATTTAATCCTTGCAGCAACCTTAGGACACTGGTGCTATTATTATCCCCATTTTACAAATGAGAAAATTGAAGTAAACAGAAGTTAAGTGACTTGCCCAAGGTCATATAGCTAGTAAGTATCTGAGGGTAGATTTGTGCCTAATTTCAGGTCCAGCATTTTATCCACTACACCACTCAGCTGTCTCAAACTTATGTCATGTGAGTTGGATACAGATGCTACATAGGAAAATATACCAGGGGAAAAGGGTTTTCCCGTTGGTAATTCGGTGATTCTGAATTGCAGTGACTAGGGGAAGAGGAGTTGTGATTGTGATAGTTATCAAATAGATTAAGTATCAGTTAATTGGGTATTCAGTTGATCAGAGACAGGGGTGGGATGTCAGTGGTAATGGTAGTGGTTTAAAGAGTGTATAGAATGAGGACATTAATCCCAGGCTGTCATTTCACTTGCTGTACCTCTCCTTGAGAAGATAGGGACATTCCCCCTAGAGAAAAGAGGACTCAGTTGAGGTAGGCTGACTGGTTTCAAGTCCTTGATATTTTGTCAGGTGGAAGAGAGATTCAACTTATTTTGTTTGATTCCAGTCAGCGGGGCTGGGATTACTGATTGGCAGGTGCAGAACTGCAGTTTAATGTAAGGAAAACCTTTCTGTCAGTTAGTGCTCTCCCCAAATGGAAGAAGCCACCTCTGCATGTAGTGAGTTCCCCTTAAAATGAAGGTCTTTAAGGAAAGGCTGAAGGACCTCTCATCAGGTACATAAAAGAGAAGGGGTGCTTAAAAAAAGGTATGGCTGGAATGAGATAACCAAGAAGCCCCTTCCACCCCACATATTCTGGGATTCTCTGAGTTTAAGGATACAATTTAAACATTGGAATAGTGTTTTTAGGCCTGGATTACAGAATCTTAAAGGACCCTTAGATATCTCCTAGTTTAAACTCCTCTTTTTACAGATGAGGAAACTAAACCTCCAAAGAAAGAGTTAAGTGGCTTTCCTAAGATCGGAGAACTAATACGTAGAGGTAACCTTTAAACCAAGGACTCCAGATTTTAAATCTAGTATCCTTTCTGCTAAATCATGTTAGCACTAGTATTTCACGTATGTGAAAATACTGTTGTTGTTGAATTGTTTCAGTCATGTCTGACTCTTCATACTCCATTTGGGATTTTCTTGGCAAAGATACTGGAGGGGTTTGCCATTACCTTTTCCAGATCATTTGACAAATGAGAAAACTGAGGCAAACAAGGTTAAGTGTTTTGCCCAGGGTCATACAATTAATTAAGTGCCTAAAGCTAGATTTGAACTCAGGTTTTTGGTTTTTTTTTTTTTTTTCCTGACTCCAGGCCTGGTGCTCTATCCACTGCACCACTTAGCTACCCTATATAAGTGAAATAGCTATGTTTCTAGCAGTCATTACACCTGACAAGTTTCTGGGCACCAAGGCCAGTGCATACTAGTAATGGTTGAATGAGTCAACATTACTGCTTTAAGAGAAATCAAGGATACCAACGTTTGATTGTGAAGAGTCAACTAAGTCATCTAATGTTGTATCAGGCAGAGTGATGAAGCACTGGATTTGGAATCTAAAATTTTGTATGTCAGTATCTGTAATGGAGAGTGTTGTGTCACGCTGTCCTCATTGTGCCACTCACCAGCTGTGTGACATTGGGTAAATCATTTAACTTCTCTGAGCCCTGGTTTCCTCGCATATAGAATAGGGATGATAATATTGGTGTTATCTACCTCAAAGGGTTTTGGGGAAATGATTTGTCAGTTTTAAAGTATTACAGAAATGTGAACAACAAAAAGTTCAGGTTGCGCTTCCTTACTGGTTCACTACCGAACAGTCTGGTTAGAAAAAAAAATGGCTTTGGTCATGAAATTGGGAAAATATATCTAAACAATTTTACAAGACTGATAGTAGGACCAGTTACCCGGAAGCTAACACATATCTGCATAGAATTTTTAACTTGTTTGTAGCTCATTGTGCAGCTAAGCATGTCTCATTGACTAATTAATGTTGCCAATGAGGTGTTCCACTCAACTATTGTTTAGTCTAGAGTAGAATAAAATGCTGCCACTACTAGTGCAGTATCATTATGTAACAGAAAATTAAAAATCTGATAATTTGATTGGAGGTCTCAGGTGAGTTTTTGTGTAAAAATGTTAACCTCAAGTAGCTATAAACAGGTAAATGTTTTATTCATCCTACTGATATGAAATAAATGCTTATGATATAAATTATGTATAATTAATACTCCTGGGGTAAAAAAAGTATGCTAATAGGTTGTCAGTTAATTAAGAAAGGAAGATGAGGTAAACAAAGGTGATTATAATTTACCTTGGGACCATAAACAGAAATCGTGCCTTAAATAATCTCTAAAAAAATACATTATACAGCAAATACTTCAGTCTCCATCCGGAATGGTAACATAATGTTTTATGGCAAATGTACAGAAGAGATGTTAAATGAAGAAACAGTTTGTGATAACAGACGCAAGCCACAGAACTCTATATTACCGGTGTTCTGTTGGGTCCTGTTTTTTAAGCAGTTCTTCTCTCTTTAGAACTGTTAGCTAAAAATTGCTGTTTTGAAAACAGAAAACTATTAAGATGGAAAGGAAGGAAAGGAAGAAAGACAAGAGAAGAGAAGAGACAAGAGAGGAAAGGATGAGATGGGAAGGATAGAGAGAGAAAGAGTACAGAGGGGAAGGGAATAGGTGGGAAAGAGAAGGGAAAAATCAAGAATTCTGTATGTTAATAAAAACTAGAAAACATATGTATACTGAAAAGCAATTATTATGCTTTCTTACAATTTTGAGTTGAATTCTTTGACATTTCCTCCAGACACTTTTGGCATGGCATATTTTCAGATGAAAATTATAGAATCACATGGTACTGATGTAAATCATCACTTCCACTGTGTTCTCACTGCCACCCGGTAATCCTTTTATTTGTCTCTTAGTGATTCTATGGGGCAGCTACAAAGCACAGTAGAGAAGCGCTGTAGGCCTGGAGTGAGGAAGACTCATCTTCATGAGTTCAAATCTGGCCTCAGACACTAATTAGCTGTGTGATCCTGGGCAAGTCACTTAACCCTGTTTGCCTCAGTTTCCTCATCTGTAAAATGAGCTGGAGAAGGAAATGGCAAACTATTATAGTATCCTTAGCAAAAAAAAACCCCAAATGGTGTCATGAAGAGTTGGGAATGATGGAAAAAACAAACAAACCAGCTGAATAACAGTAAGTAATTCTATGGTTCATTTTATATCACAGCTATTTTAAGCTTTCTCCATTCTCCCCAAGCTCTGGAACCCCTCCATTTCTCTGAAGATTACCTTATACAGGGATGGGTGAGTAGGGGTTCACATTACTGAATAAAATAGAAACCTTAGATACTTACTTTGTCCTTCCTCACCACTTATTGCCTTTGACAACTATGAAAGCAAAATCTTCAGCCCTGTGTCACCCAAAAAGGTTTAAAGGTTGATGTCACCACTGCAGAAGATAGCAGAGGCTATGGTAAAACTCACCCTTTAAAGGAGATGATAGAAGACAAAAATGTTAGAGGGAAGTGACCCTGACTGCCCAGAATTCCTTTTCCCTTTTACCATAGGTCCATTCTGGCTGTCATTACTATCAGCATTCTTGGCCCTGACACTAGGTCATTTTACTGAGTTACAGAGTTAAGAAGGAACTTAGAGGCCATCTTGTCCAACCAATATTTGAAAATGAATACCTTCTGCCTCATATTCAAGTGAGCATATAGTTTTTCTCTTCTTCCTTGGAGAACTCCAAGAAGGAATAAACTATTTCCTGAGATAACCCTTTTCACAAATTGTTATGGATCTTATTTTTCCCTGACTAATAATTTATTTCTTTTCAAGCCTGGATTATCTTTAAAACTTTCACCCATGATTCCACCTGAGTTTAGACCGAAGTCAAATCTCTTTCCCAATTGACAATATTTTACACACTTGAAGCTATTCTGTGCCCTGTAAGTCTTCTTTTCTTCAGGCTAAATATACCCAATTTCTCTTAAAAATTGTGATGGATAGAGACAGAAAAAAATGGCAATCCTATAATAACTAGGATTACTATATTTCTCCATACTACTTTCTTTCCCTACTGTCATTACTATCCATCTTCCTTTCTCATTTTATGATCAGCTGAATGCCGATTGACTAGTACTTCCCCTGTCCTATAGCTAACCAAGCCCCAACTCTTACTCCTTAATTCTTGTAATTCAGAGTTGCTACTCTGCCTAGGTGAAAATCTATTTCCCTTGCTGCCTTTTCTTGTACCCTCATACCTATGTAACTTTAATTTTCCTTGAATCACCATTTTTCTTTGTCTTCCTCCTCCTGTCTAGCATGTGGATTCTTGCTCTGTTATTAAGATTCTTTCTTTTATCCTAGTTGCTTTCTCTCTCCTTTCCATCTCAATGTACTTATAGGAACCTGAATGGTGACTTATTCCTGGACACTCTTGGCAGTTTGGGTTGCTCTGTTTCTCATGACTTTGTATGTATGAGGTCAGAAGTGTCTCTTCCTTACTACTTTCTGGATCCTAATTCCACCACCACCCCATAGCAGCTTCTCTTTGTTTGAGTTTCACTGAATCCATCTTTATCAACCTGCCCAAACCTTTACTTTATCTAGAGACCACCTAATAATTCAAGGTAGTTATGGCTAGTTAATTCAAGGTTGTTAATGTCTGATTCATCCTCACATCCAACCTCACCTACTATCCTCATATGTGGGGATTAATACCCAGTATTAATGTTGATATTCCCTCAAAAATATCAGCTTCTCAGTTTATCCAGCCTAAATAAACTCCTATTATTTCCCACTTTTCTGTATCTCAACTCCATATGTATGGTCAGTCACAATACAGATCTTACCCTTCCTCCCTCCTCAAAGTGTTCTGTTTCTTTGATTTTGAACTCTTGAATTCCACTCTCTGATTATAAACTTCTGTTCTTATATCTCTTTCTATGCTAGCCCTTCTAACCTGCTTTCTGTCCTAACCGCAACCTCCAGTCTATTCTTTCCTCCCTGTTGTTCAAACCCTTCACCCACATTCTTCCTCACTTTTATCCCTTCCTAGTTTTAATTTTAGAATTAATTAGTTCTACCATGTATTGTTGCTTGTGCCTGAATCACTTGTCTAATTGTCCTTCCATCCTTCATATCTTACTAATTCTTAACCCAAATTCTAGACCACCCCCACTATCAATCTTCTTCACTCCCACTCCTGAATTGATGAATACTGTTCATGGAAGTTATGCACCCATACTAACTTGTTCTACTATAAATTCACATTATTTAATCTTAACTGCATAACCACTTTTACACGGTTGAGTTTTTATTCTTTTGTGAATGATGCTCTATAAATTCTCTGAAGCAGCAGTTCCAAATTTTCTCTGTCTTTAAAGAGCAGAGGTAAGATATAGTCAAAACTGAGCTTTAAAAATATGAATTTGCCACCAGCTTCTTCCACTCAAATCTATAATTTATAATACTATCACCTTAATCTTCCTCAAAACTGTTTATATCATGTCACTTCCTTGCTGAGAAATTTTTAATATCTCCTTATGGACTACAGTATAAGGTCAAAATTTTCTTTGTTTTGAATGTAAAACCTTTTACAGTCTGGCCTCCATCTATCTTTTCAACCGTAGCTCATAATAATCTCCTACATGAAGCTTCTATTACTTTTTCCTTTGTTTCCTCGTCCTTCCTGAACACATATTGACAATATTATTTGTTCAAGCCATCCTTTCTACTGTTCTCTATTCTCTCCTTTCTTAATTCCACCTACTCTTAAAAGCCTTAGATGAAACATTCCTAGCTATGAATTGAAATATACTTCCTCCTATTAGATGAGTTATGGTCACCAGGACACAGGTGGAGAGGTAGATATGGAAAAGCTCTGGATGCTCATGAGGCTCATAAGCAGGATGCATTGGTCTTTTTCACATATTGGCAAGGTCAGCTATGGGTTCAGGGTCTTTGTTCTCAAGTAATATCCTAGGTCATTCTCATTAGGAAAGAGTGTGCTTTGAGAATATCGCATCATTGTACATGGGAAAATGTGGCTTACATTTATTTTTACTTTTGCTTATGTGATTTCATTTTTGGTGGTCTTCAAGTTTACAAGAGGACAACAAAATATCTTTGGAATAGGTCAAAAGACTTGGCTTTTATTCCTAGCAACTGACCATGGATGTTGGCCAAGTTATTTTCCCTCTCTGAGCATCAGTTTGCCCACTTGTAAAATGAGGTAGCTAGTTTAGATAATATCTAGGTTCCCTTCTAGTTCTGTGGTTATAGTTCTTTAATAGGCCCTTCTTTGAAATTTCCTGAGTGAAACTTTTATTAAGTACTTTCTTCATACAAGACACTGTGCTAGAGATTAGGGCAGACAGAATAAACAAAGTCCTATTGCACCCATTATGAAGCTTCCAGTCTAGGAAAGGCTATTACACATATACAAATAACTGTGATACAAAATAATACAAGAGAAAAACAAGTAAGATCATTAAAGATCTTCAGGTGGAAGGTTGTTACTTACAGGGCAGGAGAATTCATTGAAGAGGTGGAATTTGAGCTAGGCATCTAAGTGATGGTTAGGATTTCAACATGTTCAGTTGAAGGAGGGAATATTAGGAAAAGGGGAAAGGGAGAGTGAGCATCAGCCCAGAGGTACTTGGTATGTGTGGGGAAAGGTAAATTGTCCAAAAAGATTGAAGGGCACTTCACATATTCGAAAATAATGGGCGATGAGGCTGAAAAGGTAGAGGTAGCACCAGATTATGCAGTGCTGTGCATGTCAGGTTAAAAAGTTGCAACTTTGTAGGAGATGTAATGGCTAGTGTATTGGAACCGGAGTCAGGAAGATCTGAGTTTGAATTCTGCATCAGACATGTATTAGCTATATGACCCTGAACAAATTGTTTCATTTCTATTTTTTCTTATCTATAAAATGAGGGAAAATAGCATCTACCACACATAGTAGAAATGAAGATTAAATGAGGTAACATATGTAAAGCTCTTTTCAAATCTTAAAGTTCTATTCTATTATTATCATTGCTATTGTTGTTGTTGTTCTTGAGTCATTGAAATATTTAAGCAGAGGAGTACATGAACAGATTTGTGGATAAAGAAGATAAAACTGACAGTTGTAGAAAAGATGAATTAGGGAACCAATTGATCTAATTAAGTTGTGTGAAACTTAAATTGTGCTCCACATTTTAAATATATAATTTAATACTTTAATTCAAAAATTTACCAATGATTCTACTAATAGGAAATAGAATTACATGAAAAAAGCAGATCATCCATCTCTAGGCAGTGACTAAACTTGATCTCAGTGGTCAATGATCACTGGGTTAGAAATCAGAAGACCTTGATCATTACAGCCCTAGCATTGCAAGCAATTAGCTGTGTTAACTTAGGTAAGAGATTTAACCTCTTGTAACCATTGCCTCCTATGACTTCAATTATTAACTTGACTCAGACAACTCCCAGACCTATTTATCTACCTCTAGATGGATAACTCTTTTTTCTGAGGTCCAGTCCCATATAACCAACTGTCTATTTACTTTTTTCTATGCAGATGTTTCATAGACAACTCAAATTCAATGTATCTAAATTAGAACTCATTATCTATTTCCCCAAATGATTCTGAACTCCATTATTTCTGTCCAGGATGCCATCATACTTTCAGTCACCCATGTTTGCAATCTTGGAGTCATCCTCAATACCTCACTCTCCCTTATCCCACATGTCCAATCAGGTGTCCAGTCTTATCATTCCTACCTCCGCACTAGCTCTTGAATCTACTCCCTTCTCTATTCACACAGCCTCCACCTCAGTTCAGGACCTCAAAACCTGTCATCTGCATTATTTCAATTTCTTCTTAATGGATCACTCTACCTTGGATCTCTCCCATCTCTAATTCATCTTCTGCAGTCCACCAAAATTATTTTTCTGAACCAAATAGTTGAACATTTCACTCCCCTATTCAATAAATTCTGGTGGCTCCCTAGAGTAAAATTAATTCCCCTTTAAGTAAAATTAATTCCTTCATCCCTTCTTACCTTTCCACTCTGCTCACACTGACCTCTTGCTATGCTCTGCCTCCCAGCTCTGTCCTCATATATTGGCTACCTCTCATGGCTGCATGGCTATTCATTCTCCCCTTTACTCCTTGGATTTCCTGATTTTCTTCAAATTTCAGCTCACCAACATTATTTACATGCAGCCTTTTCCTGATTTCTCCACCCAGTGGCTGATATCCTCCCTCACCAAACTGCCTTTTTAATTCATATTGTACATATTCTGTATATTCATTATGTTATTTGCTTACCCTCTGTTAGAATTTCTTGTAGGTTTCTTGAGAATAAATACTGTTTCATTTCTATCTCTGTGTGTCCAGAACTTAGCGCAATGCCTGACACATAGTAGACATGTAACAAGTGCTTACTTATTGAATTTTTGGCTAAGGTTTCTTATCTATAAAGTGTGAGCTATAATATTGGCCCTGACTATTTTACAGGGCTGCTCTGAGGATCAAAAAAGAATTGATGTAAACACAATTCAGAAATACAAACATCAGCTGTTATTATAAGGAACAGACTGTGGAAAGGAGGACTTCAGAGATACCTGGAAGCACTTGGGGTCACTGTCACCCTTGCAGCACAAAAACAATTAAGTTTAACATCTAGTTACTGAGAAAGCTGCTGGAAAGAAGCCTTTTTCCCTCTCTGGGTCCTGGCCTAAAGGACCTTATCTCCCAGACCCTCATAACCTTCCCAGAAGCAGCCTTAGGGTCTCTGCCCTGCTTCTAGAAGTCACCACCAAACTGAATTGCCTTGCTTCCCCAATCACTTACTATACAGTTCCAGGGATGATGAAAGGAAGGGAATAAACATTTGCATAGTGCCTACTATGTGCTAGACACAATGATAAGTAATTTTTACAAATACTTACTTTGATCCTTAAAACAATCCCTCAAAGTAGGTGCTAATAGTATCCCCATTTTTTTAACTGTTGAGGAAACTAAGGCAGACAGTGGTTAAATGATTTTCTCAGGGTCACACAGCTAGTAAGTGTTAGAGGCTATGTTTGAACTCAGTTTGTCCTAATTTTAGGCTCCATGATCTATCCACTGCAACATCTATCCAGTGACCTATGGTACCTCCCTTGAACATTTTTCCCTTTTAGTAAAGAGTATTTTTTTAATTACTTGTAAAGATAGTTTTCAACATTCATTTTTATAAGATTTTGATTTAAAATTTCTCTCCCTTGCTCCCTTTCCCCCCTGCACAAGACAGTAAGTAATCTGTTATAAGTTATACATGTGCAATCATGTAAACATATTTCTATACTAATCATGTTGTGAAAGAAGAATGAGAACAAAAGGGAAAACCACAAAAACAACAACAAAAAAACAAACAACAAAAAACTGAAAACAGTATGCTTTGAATTGCATTCCAACTCCATACTTCTTTCTCTGGATGTGAATAGCATTTTCCATCATGAGTCTTTTGAAATTGTCTTAGATGATTGCATTGCTGAGAAAGTCTAAGTCCTTTGTAATTGATCATCACACAATGTGACTGTTTCTGTGCACAGCATTCTCTTGGTTCTGCTCACTTCACTCAGCATCACTTCATGTAAGTCTTTCAAGGTTTTCCTAGAATCTGCCTACTCATAATTTCTTAGAGCACAATGGCATTCCATTACATTCATATGCCACAACTTGTTCAGGCATTCCCCAATTGCTAGGCATCCCATCAATTTGTAATTCTTGGTCACCACAAAAAGAGCTACTATAGATATTTTGTGTATAAGGGTTATTTTCTCTTTTTTATGATATCTTTGGGATGCAGACCTAGGAGTAGTATTGCTAGGACAAACAGTATGCACAGTTTCATAGCCCTTTCGGCATAGTTTCAAATTATTCTCCAGAATGGTTAGATCAGTTTACAACTCCACAGACAATGTGTCTGTGTCCAAATTTTCCCACATCTTCTTCAACATTTATTGTTTTCCTTTTCTGTCATATTAGTTAATCTGATAGGTGTGAGATGTTGTTTGAATTTATATTTCTCTAATCAGTAGTGATTTAGAACATTTTTACATAACTATAGGTAGCTTTAACTTCTTTATCTGAAAAATGCTACCTCATATCCTTTGACCATTTAGAAATGGGGGAATGAGGGGCAGCTAGGTGGCACAGTATATAGAGCACCATGCCCTGAAGTCAGGAGGACCTGAGTTCAAATCCGGCCTCAGACCAAACACTTGACACTTACTAGCTGTGTGACTCTGGGCAAGTCTCTTAACCCCAGTTGCCTAAAAAAAAAAAAGAAATTGGGGAATGGCTTACATTCTTATAAGTTTAATTCAGTTTTCTACATATTTGAGAAATGAGACCTTTATCAGAAACATTTGCTGTAAAGATTGTTTTCCATCTTTCTGCTTTCATTCTAGTCTTGGTTGCATTGACTTTGTTTATGCAAAATCTTTTAAATTTAATGTAATTGATGATTATCCATTTTGAATTTCATAATGTGCTCCATCTCTTGTTTGGTCATAAATCCTTCCATTCTCCATAGATCTAATTCCTTGATCTCCTAATTTGCTTTTGGTATGACCATTTATGTTTAATTCCTTTACTCATTTTGACCTTATCTTGGTATATGGTGTAAGATGCTGGTCTATGCCTAGTTTCTGCCATACTATTTTCAAGTTTTCCCAGCAGTTTTTGTCAAATAGTGAGTTCTTATCCCAGAAGTTGGAATTTTTGAATTTATCAAAGAGTAGATAACTATAATCATTGACTACTGTGTCTTGTGCACCTAATGTATTCACTGATCCACCACTCTATTTCTTAGATAGTACCAAATAGTTTTAGCGATAGATGTTTTATAATGTAGTTTTAGATTTGGTAAACCACCTTCCTTTGTGTTTTTTATTAATTCTTTTGGTATTCTTGACCTTTTTTTCTTCCAGATGTATTTTGTTATTATTTTTTTCTAGCTCTATAAAATAATTTTGGTTGTTTGACATGTCACTGAATAAGTAAATTAAATTACATACAATTGTAATTTTTATCATATTAGCTTTTCCTATTCATGAGCAATTGGCATTTTTCCAATTTTTTAGATATGGTTTTATTCATGTGAAAAGTGTTTTGTGATTGTGTTCATATAGTTCCCAGGTTTGCCTTGGTATGTAGACTTCCAACTATTTTATATAGTTTATAGTTATTTGAAATGGAATTTCTCTTTCTATGACTCCTTGCTGAGCTTTGTTGATAATACAAAGGAAGACCAATGATTTATGTGGATTTACTAAAGTTGTTAATTATTTCAAGTAGTTTTTTAATTGGTTTTCTGGGATTCTCTAATTATACCATCATATCATCTGCAAAAAGTGATAGTTTTGTTTGCTTATTGCCTATTATAATTCCTTTGATTTCTTTTTCTTCTTTTATTGCTAAAAGCTAACATTCCTAATACAATATTGAATAATAGTGGTGGTAATGGGCTTCCTTGTTTCATGCCTGACCTTATTGTGAAGGTTTCTATCTTATAGATAAAACTTTCTGGAGGTTTTAGATAGATTCTATCTCTCATTTTAAGGAAAGTTCTGTTTATTCCTGTACCCTCTAGTGTTTTTGATAGGAATGGGTGCTTTATTTTGTCAAAAGCTTTTTCTGCATCTATTAAGATAATTATATGATTTCTGTAATTTTTTTTATTGACATGGTCAATTATGCTAACACCTTTCCTAATATTGAACCAGCCCTGCATTACTAATATAAATCCTTGGTCATATTGTATTATCCTAGTGATAAATTGCTGTGATATCTTTGCTAATATTGTATTTAGAATTTTGCACCAATATTAGGGAAATTGGTCTATAATTTTCTTTCTCTATTTTTGCACTTCCTGGTTTGGTTATCAGCACCATATTTGTGTCATATAAAGAATTTGGTAGAATTTCTTTGCCTATTTTTCCAAATGGTTTATATAGCATCAGAATTAATTGTTCTTTAAATATTTAGCAGAATTCACTTGTAAATCCATTTGGCCCTGGAGATATTTCTTGGGGATCATTCATGGCATGTTCATTTTTTTCTAAAATGGTGTTATTAAAAATGTTTCCTCTTCTGTTAATATGGGCAATTTATATTTTTGTAAACCTTCATCCATTTCATTTATATTGTAAGACTTTATTGGCACAAAGTTGGGTAAAATAGTTCCTTTTATTGCCTTCATTTCCTCTTCATTGGTGGCGAATCCACTCTTTTCATTTTTGATACTGGTAATTCAGTTTTCTTCTCTCTTTTTTTAAAATCAAATTAACCAAAGGTTTATCTATCTTATTGTTTTTATTTTCATAAAATGAGCTCTTAGTTCTATTCATTAGTTCAAAAGTTTCCTTTCATTTTATTAATCTCTCCTTTGATTTTCAGAATTTCTAATTTAGTATTTAATTAAGATTTTCAATTTGTTCTTTTTCTAGCTTTTTAAATTGCATGGCCAATTCATTGATCTCACTTTCTCTATTTTGTTCATGTAAGCATTTAGAGATATAAAATTTCCCCTAAGTACTGCTTTGGCTGTTTCCCATAAATTTTAGTATGTTGCCTCATTATTGTCACTCTTTTTGATGAAATTATTGTTTCTATAATTTGTTATTTGACCCACTTATTCTTTAGGATTAGATTATTTGGTTTCCAAATAATATTTAATCTATCTTTCTATGGTCATTTATTACATGTGATTTTCACTGTATTATAATTTGCGTAGGATGGATTTAATATCATCTTCTTTTGATTGTGAAGTTTTTATGCCCTAATACATGATCAATTTGTGTGTAGGTGCCATGCACTGCTGAGAAAAAAGTATATTCCTTTCTATCCCCAGTAAATTTTCTTCAGAGGTTTATCATTTCTAACTTTTCCAAAATTCTTTTCACCTCCTTAACTTCTTTCTTGTTTACTTTGTGATTAGATTTATCTAGTTCTACTTTTCACACAAATAAATTTGGATCTAAATACCTGGAAAATTATCAGTTGCTCATGGGTAGGCCAAACTGATAGAATAAAAATGACATTTCAATCTAAATTAATTTACTTATTCAGTGCCATACCAATCAAACTAACAAAAATATTTTATAGAGCTAGAAAAATAATAACACAATGAATCTGAAAGAATAAAAGATCAAGAATATCAAGGCAATTCATAAAAAAATGCAGAGGAAGGTGGCCTAACTGTACCAGACATAAAACTATTTGGTACTGGCTAAGAGATAGAGTGGTGGATCAGTGGAACAGGTTAAGTACATAAGACACAGTAATCAGTGACTGTAGTAAATTGCTGTTTGATAAACCCAAAGATTTTAGCTTCTGGGATAAGAACCCACTATTGACAAAACCTCTGGGAAAACTGGAAAATAGTATAGCAGAAACAAGGCATAGGGCAGCATCTTAAATCTGTACACCAAGATAAGTTTGAAATAGGTACAAGATTTAAACATAAAGAGTAATACCATAAGCAAATTAGGAGAGAAAGTAATACTTTACCTGTCAGATCTCTGGAGAATGGAAGAGATAAAGCACATTATGAAATGGAAAATGTATAATGTAAATTGCATTAAATTAAAAAGATTTTGCACAAAGCCAATACAACCGAGATTAGAATGAAAGCAGAAATATGGGAAACAATCTTTACAGCAAATGTTTCTGATAGAGTCCTCATTTCTCAAATATGTAGAGAACTGAGTCAAATTTATAAGAATACAAGTCATTCCCTAATTGATAAATGGTCAAAGCATATGAACAGGCAATTTTCAGAGGAATAAATTAAAGCTAGATATAGTCATGTGAAAAATGCTCTAAATCACTATTGATTAGAGAAATGTACATCAAAGCAACTCTGAGGTACACACCTATCTGATTGGCTAACATGACAAATGAGTAAAATGAAAAGTGTTGAAGAAGATGTGGAAAAATTGGAACACTACTGCATTGTTGGTGGAGTTGTGAACTGATCCAGTCATTCTGGAGAGTAATTTGGAACTATTCCATAGTAGTTCCATAAAGGGCTATAAAACTGTGCATAACCTTTGACCTAGCAATACCACTCCTAGGTCCGTATCCCAAAGAGATCATGATAATGGGAAAAGGATTCACATGTATGTAAATATTTATAGCCACTCTTTTTTAGTGGTCAATAATTGGAAATTGAGAGGATACCAACCAGTTGTGGAATGGCTGAACAAGTCATGGCATATGAATGTAATGGGATACTATTGTTCCATAAGAAATGATGAACTGGCAGACTTCAGAAAAACCTGGAAAGGCTTACATGAACTGATGCTGACTGAAGTGAGCAGAATCAGGATAACGTTGTTCACAGTAACAGTAACATTGTGTAATGACCAACTTTGATAGTCTTAGCTCTTCTCAGCAATGAAAAGATCTAAGACAATTCCAAAAGACTCATGATGGAAAATGCTCTCCACATCCAGAGAAAGAACTATGGAGTCTGAATGCAGATTGAAGCATGCTACTCTCTCTCTCTGTGTCTCTCTGTCTCTCTCTCTGTCTCTCTGTCTCTGTCTCTCTCTGTCTCTCTGTCTCTGTCTCTCTCTATCTCTCTGTCTCTGTCTCTGTCTCTTTGTCTCTATCTCTCTCTGTCTCTCTGTCTCTCTCTCTCTCCGTCTCTCTCATTTTTCTTATGGTTTTCCCCTTTGGTTCTAATTTTTCTTTACAACACGGCTAATGTGGAAATGTGTTTAATGTGATTGTACATTTATAACCTATATCAGATTGCATGCTGTTTTGGGGAGAGGGAAGAAGAAAGTAAGAAAACTTAGAACTCAAAGTCTTATAGAAGTGAATGTTGAAAACTAAAACTAAATAACTTAATTAAAAATAAAATGAATAAAAACAAAAATAACCAAAAATACTATTAAGTGGAAAAAAAAGATTTGTGTAGTTCTGAGAGGGGGAAGCTGAAGTCCCCCATTAATATAGTTTTGCTATCTATTTCTTCCTATAACTCATTTAACTTCTCTAAGAATTTAAATGCTATAGCTATACTGCTTGGTGCATATAAGTTTAGTATTGATATTACTTCATTGTAAAAAGTACCATAGTACCTTTAAGCAAGATGTAGTTTCCTTCCTTGTCTCTTTTTTATGTTTTTTTAAATTACTTTCATACCTCAATGTGTCAAAAATGTAAATTATTTCATTACTGGGATTAGCCCCTCAGTCAAGATTGCTATTCCTCATTTTTCTTACTTCATTTGAAGCATAATATGTTCTGCTCTAGCTTTTCACCTTTACTCTCTGTGTGCTTCTTGGATTCAAATGTGTTTCTTGTAAGCAGCATATTGTAGGATTCTGTTTTTTAATCCAATCTGCTATTCACTTCCATTTTATGGGAGAGTTCATTCCATTTACATGCTCAGTTATGACTATTAACAGTATATTTTCCTTTATCCAATTCCCTCCTCCCATTTATACTTTTCTCTCTCCTTTCACCGTCCCTCCTCACCAGTGTTTTGCTTCTGATCACTGCCTCTCCCTATCTGACCTTCCTTCTGTCAGCCCCCCTTTCTTTCCCTGCTCCCTTCCTATTTTAGCCCTCTCTTCAAAAAGCCTCCCATTTCCCTTATTTTTCCCCTTTCCCCTCCTGCTTCCCTATAGGGTTGGATAGTTTTCTCTAGCTAGCTGAGTGTTTATGTTATTCCTTTTTTTGAGCCAAATCTAATGGGAGTAAGGCTCAAATAATGCTCACCCCCTTCCTTCTTTCCCTCTACTCTAATAGGTTTTCATGCTTCTTCATGATATAATTTAATAAATTCTGCCTCTCCCTTTTCTTTTCTCCCAGTACAATCTTTTTTCACCCTTAATTAATTTTTTATCATTACATCAAAGTCAATTCTAACCCCCACCCTAAATGTCTAAGCATACTCTCTAACTACCCTAATAGAGATACAGGTCTTAACAATAGCAAGTATCATCTTTACAAGTAGGGATGTAAACTGTTTAACCTTATTAAATACCATGTTGTTTTCTTTCTTTTCTTTTTATCTTTTTATGCTCATCTTGAATCTTGTATTTGAAGATTACATTTTCTGTTCAGCTCTTGTCTTTTCATCAGGGAAAGTTTGAAAGTCCTCTATTTCATTGAAAGATTATGCTCAGTTTTGCTAGGTCATTGCTTCTTGGTTGTAATCCAAGCTCTTTTACCTTCTGGAATATGGTATTCCAAGGCCTCTGTTCCTTTAATATAGAAGCTGCTTAATCTCATGTCATCCTAACTGTGGCTCCTGGATATATGAATTATTCCTTTCTGGCCACTTGCTCTATTTTCTCCTTGACTTGATAATTCTGGAATTTGGCTACAATATTCCTTGTAGTTTTCATGTTGGAATCTCTTTCAGGAAGTGATCAGTGAACTCTTCCTATGACTATTTTATCCTCTGGTCCTACAATATCAGGGCCATTTTCCTTGACAATTTCTTGAAAGATGATGTCCATTTTTTGATGATGGCTGTCAGGTAGTCCAGTAATTCTTAAACTATCTCTCCTGGATCTACTTTCCAAGTCAGTTGTTTTTCCAATGAGGCATTTTACATTTTCTTCCATTTTTTTTATTCTTTTGACTTTCTTTGACTGATTCTTGATGTCACATACAGTCATTAGCTTCCACCTGCCCAATTCTATTTTTAGAGGAGTTTTCTTCAGTGACTTTTTTCCCCCTTGATCAATTCTATTTTATAAGGAGCTGTTTTCGTCAGTCATTTTTGTGCTTCCTTTTCCAAGCTGTTGACTCTCCCCCCCCATAATTCTTTTATATAACTCTCATTTCTTTCCCCAATTTTTCTACCTCTTGTGATTTTAAAAATCCATCTTGAAGTTTTCCAAGAGGATATTTTGGGCTTGAAACCAATGCATATTCCCCTTTGATGCTTCATATGTGTGTATTTTGATATAGTTGTCCCCTTCTCCATTTGTGTTTGGATCTTCCCTCTCACCATAGGAGCTTTCTATGGTCAGTGCTCTTTTTTTTTTTTTGCTCAGTTTTTAAAGTTGAGATCTGTTCCTAGGGTTCAGGGGGCACTGTTCCAATCTTCGTACAGTGGGGTCTAGTGACCTGGTGACTTGCCTTCTGCCTTGCGGCCTCTAGGGCTTGCCCCTTGCCCACTGTACTAGGATGGCTGGGCTAGTTGTGTGTATTGTGCCATGGGTTCCGGCGCTGGCAGTTTGCCAGCTGTACCAGGGCTGGAGGCCTCACAGCTGGTCTGCTCTGCCATTAGCTGGCTGAGTCGTAATTGCTGGGCCTCAGTTGGAGAGCTGTGCTGTGGCTAAAAGCCTCCCATTAGCTTGCCCAGCTGGACACCAGTCTTGTTGGGCTGTGCTCCCCTTTTACCCAAATGAGATTGACCTTTCCTGAAGTCCTCCTAAGTTGTCTTAAATTGGAAAATTGTTTCACTCCACCTTTTTTGTGAATTCTATTGCTCCAGAATTCTTTTAGAGGCTTGATTTAGCATTTCTAAGGAAAACGGGTGGTGGTGGGGGAGCTCAGGCAACTTCCTGGCTTCTTTCTGCCATCTTGGTTTTGCCTTTAACATTTATTTGTCTTGCTACCTCTGGATCTCTATCCTCAAAAATATGATTAGTCTAATAATTTATAGAATCATAGAATTTCAAAGTTGGAAGTGACCTATGTGATTTCATCTCGTTCAACCTTTTCTTCTGAAAGAAAAGAAAACGGAGGCTTAGACATTTTTTAATAATCTTAGAATTTTGATTGCAACCCGATTCCCCTGCTTTTTCCACTATACTACTCTGAGTGACTTTATTGATTGAGAGAGAAGGAAAATAAGGAAAGAAGGAAGGATGAAAACAAGGAAGGATGGAAGGAAGGAAGGAAGGAAGGAAAGAAGGAAGAGAGAAAAGTGGGAGAAAGACAAGGGAGGTAAAAATGAAAGTATTTCCTCGCTACATGCAAACATCATACTGAGAATACAAATAGAAAAAAAAAGACAAATCCTGTTTTCAAGGAGTTTTCATGACAGTAAAGAGAAATAACAAGTATTTCCTATGTTAACAGCCCTATGAGGTTTATTAAGTTCTTGCTTCATTTTATTCTCTTGTGAGGTAGGAGGTTTGTTTCATTACCTCCATTTTACAGACAAGGAAGATGAGGATTAGAGAGATTAAACAACTACTCTAAAGGCACAGGCTAGGAAGAATCAGAGGCAGAATTCTAATCTAGGTCTCCTGAATCCAGGCCCAGTTTTCTTTTCATTTCATAATTTTGCCGTTCTATATAGCAGCTTTATTTTAGATATAGATTTGTTTTAGGATTTTCTTTACTTAGTGGGGGCTGTGGGTGAGAAAGAGAGAAGGGCAGAAGAATAAATATGGGGGTGGCAGTCACTCAATGAAAGAATATTTAAATGATTTAAAATGGATTGCAAAGTGTTGAATCATAAAAAGGTTGGCAAAAAAGCCTTCTCCTCATGAGGTCTGGCTAATATTAGGAATTATTGCCTCAAACCCTGCAGGTGTGGATCAATTTCTTTTAGTACCAGTAAATGGGGTTGCAACTGCCTTTGACAACCTACAAGCTGCACAATTCCCAGGCCCCAGGGCAGACAATGATGTGGGGGAGATGCTGATTTTAGGAGAGAAAATTACAATGGTTATATAGTAAACAGCACCTGGAAGTTTACTAATGATTTTTACAATTAACAGCAGCAGTGTGGTCTGATTATTCATGCATGTTTTCTATGAAAGGAAAGAAAAGAAACAGATGTTTAAAAGAGTCACGTGGTTTAGAATTTTTTTGGGGGGGTAACATGGGGGATGGGGAAGGGTCCATGAAGCCATACAGGACCTAAGGAAACTCTACTTCCTGTTCTGTACTTCTCTTAGTTTGATGTAAATTGTTTCTCTCCCACCAGATCTTTGATATCACAGTAGTTCCCTCTCACATGTGCTATAGGTGATATTGTCCACTATCAGAGCTATTCTAACCTTAGGTTCACAAAGGCTATGACAGCAGAGTAAAGCCTCTGCCCGACCTTTCTATGCTGGAAAAATTTCAAGTGTATGCTTAGTGACAGATGAGATGTCTGTCATCAGAAAGCCAAAAATGGAGACTTACCACCAAAACATTGGCCAATAAGTTATGATTTTTTTCTTTGTGGTGAGGGAGGGGTAACAGTACTATGTCAACTAATCAATAGACATTTATCAAACACTTCCTATGCACCCTTATTCCCTGCAGCTAGGGGTAGGGGATACTAATAGGAAAGTGAGAAAGTCCTTGTCCTCCAGAAGGTTACATTCAACTTGAATGTAAGACTATCTATTAACATATGGAAGAACTTCAAAGTACATTGGTGAATAGGATTACCCATAACAATGAAATCATAGGCTTCAGGGGTGAGAGGGGCATTGAAGTATTGCTTATGCATTACTTATCCCTGCATAAGGTTTTGTTCATTTTATTTTATATTTAAAAGTATTTTAAAATTACATGTGTTGTTGTATGGCTGTGAATGATAGATCATTACAATATCTGGTGTTCAAAATAAGTTTCATTCAAAGAACTAGGCATACAATGGGTGTTAGTAGGCTGCAATATATAATAAATAAAGTTACCCAAAAGTTGAGCATCAAGGATGTCTTCAGAGAAATGTGTTCTCGAAAAGAAGAGAACAAGAACAAGGGATAACCATTGGAGAGAAAATAATGCTCAGGAGGTAACTGTGTATTCCATTCATATCTTTGAGATATCAGAGGAAAATACACAATGATATCCACTAGTACTTATATTGAGATCCCTCTACTGAGATCATGTGAATATATGAAGGAGGGCCTCACAGAATGATCAGGCATAGTTATGCTCTGAATTATAGAAGGGACCATTCACAACTTTATGACTAAAAATCCATTGGAACACTGAATATTTAGCATTTTAAAGATCTTTATGCCTTTCATTTTGATACTATAGATATTTCCCAATAAACATAAATAAACTTCTCAACCAAGAGCAGTCCTTAAAAGCAATTAGGCAAAACAACTTAATAGCCTATAATAGTACACATCACTTTCTGCTTTTGTAGTTTGTTGTTGTTGAGTTGTTTCCAGTCTTTTCTGACTCTTCATGACCCCATTTGGAATTTTCTTGGAAAAGACAATGAAGTGCCTTGCCATTTCCTTCTCCAGTTCATTTTACAGATGAGGAAACTGAGGCAAACAGGGCTAAATACAGGGTCACACAGCTAGCCAGATCTGAATTCAGAAAGATTAGTCTTCCTGACTCTAGGCCTGCTACTCTATCCACTGTGCCCATGTAGTTTATCAGTTACTAAATGAAGGGAGGAGATGCTGTATAAATTTTTTTTCCCATATACTATCAATGTTGCTAGGTATATGAGAACCGAGTTTTTTTCACTTCTTAGCACTGACTTTATTTACATTTCTATAGTCATTGTATATATTTCTCTTTGGAATCTGTTTTGTTAAATTGGTTTGACTTCATATGAGCCTTCTTATGGTTCTCAAAATTCTTCATATTAGTTTTTCCTTCTGATACAGTAATGTTCCAATATATTTATAGATAAGAGGGTTTTTTTTAGTCATTTATCATTTGTTCACTTATTGCATATGCTACTTTTTTGTTGTCATATAATAATGTTGTTTTGAAAAAATATACATATATGTGTATATAAATATGTGTGTGTATGTGTGTGTGCACACATACATATACATTTATTTTTCCAAATAACTTATTTTGAGTCCCATATATCTGGGTCAAAAAGCATGAAGAAAATAGAAACTTTTCTTGTATAATTTTGAATTTTTTTCCAGATAACTTCAAACCACATATTGTTCTATCAGCAGTCAGTGGGTCTTCTTTTTTTCCAGATTCCCCCTAACAATGAATTTTCTGAAATATATGTGTACATATATCTATATATATAGATATATGTACATATATATAGATAGATATAGAAATATGTATATGCACACACATATATACTCATTTGATAGGTATGAGGTGATGCTTAAGGATTGTTATATTTTGAGCTTCTCTGATAATTAGTTATTTCTGAGATCTCTTAATGTTGTTTTATATAGTTGGCTATGTCTATATATTCATTATATATTCACAAGAAAGACATAGTAACATTTTAGTCTAGAAATTAGAGTATCAGGCTTTGAATCAGGAACGCCTGATACCAGATCCCACCAATTAACTAGTATTTTGTTGCTGTTTAGTCGATTTGTCATGTCCATGCTTTCTTAGCAAGATATTAGAGTGACTTGCAATTTTCTCATCCACCTTATTTTACAGATGAAACTGCTGGTACAAACAGGGTTAAGTGACCTATGCAAGGTCACACAACTAGTAATGCCAGATTTAAACTCAGGTCCTCCTCACTCCAGGGCTGACACTCTATCCACTGAGCCACCTAACTGCCCATCTCTATGTCCACATTGGTAGTACTATATGAATACAATTACAAAACACTTCACAAATAAAGAAAGACATAAATAATTGGAGAAACATTCATTGTTCATGGGAAAAACAAGAAAATATAATAAAATAATAATATTTAAATTTAGTGCCAATTAAATCACCAAAAGATCACTTTGAAGATGTAAAAAAAATGAAATTCATCTGGAGAAACAAAAATTCAAATATTTCAAAGGAAATAATGAAAAAGTTGGAAAGAAGACCTAGCAGTACCAGATCTCAAGTTATACTTCAAAGAAATAATCATCAAAATTATTTGGTGCTAACTGAAGAGATTGATCAGTGGAATGGATAAGATCCACAACCTACAGAAGCAAAACAAAAACATAAAAGCCAAGTGTTTAACAAACCCAAAGACTCTAGCTACTTGGGTAAAAACTCCCTGACTCTAGGTCTAGTGCTCTAATTACTATACCACCTAACTAGTAGAAACTAATCAGTCAGTCTGTAAATAGTTGTTAAGCACTTAATGTGCATAGCACTGTGTTAAGTGGTATGGATGCAAAAAAGGTGAAAGATAGTCTTTGTTCTCAAGGAGCTCACAGTTTAATGTGCAGCAGGGGTGGGGAGATAACATGCAGATACCTACAGTATGTGCAAACAAGCTATTTACAATATAAATTGAAGATAATCAACAGATGGAAGGCACTAGAATTAAGGGGAATTAGGAAAGAATTTTGTATAGATTAACATCTCACATATTAAGCAGAGATAAGCTCCAGATTATTCCATTTCCTAGAGGTAAACATGACATCATAAACAAATTATAGGAACAAAGGGAAGCTTTTATGACCAAACAAGGGACAGGAAAGATCAAATAAAACAGATAATTTTGGTTATGTATTTTTTAAAGGTTTTGGGAAAATAAAACCAGTACAGCTGGAATTAGAAGAGAAGCAGATAAATGGGAGAAATCTCTGCAACAAATTTTTCTGATAACTTTTTCATTTCTAAGAACTAATTGAAATGTATTTAAATTGGAGCCATTCACTGATTTTTATAAATGGTCAAATAATACGAATAAAAAATTTTCTAATGAAGAAATCTTAGTTATCGATATTCATAAGAAAAATGCTTCAAATAATAATAATTTGAGAAATACAAATTAAAGCATCCATGAGGTTCTACCTCATATTTATCAGACTGGCAAAGTTGACAAAAATAGAAAATCACAAATGTTGGATGAGCTTTGGGAGGACAAGCACATCAATGTCTTCTTGGTGGAACTGTGAATTGGGATAGCCATTCTGGAAAACAATTTGGAACAGTGCATAAATGTTACTTAACTGTGAATACTCTTTGACCCATACCAGTAGGAGCTATAGCCCAAAGATATTGAAGAAAGAGAAAAAGGGCTCATATTTACAAAAATACTACAGCAAATCTTTTGGTGGTGGCAAAAAATTAGAAACTAAGGGAAAGTCCATTACTTGGGGAATAGCCAAATAAGTTAAGAAATATGAAAGGAATGGTGCTATAAGAAATGATGAAAGGGAATGATTTTAGAGAAACCTGGAAAAAACTTATAAAACTGATTCAGAGTAAAGTAAGTGGAACTAGGGAACAATTTAGGCATGAGCAACATGATTGTAATGACAAACAGCTTTAAAAGATTTAAGAACTCTAATCAATGTCATGATCAACCATAACTCCAGAGGATAAATGATGAGTCAACATCTGGCAAAGAAGTGATTGTCTCAGGATGGAGATTGAGACACATATTTTTGGACACATGCAATGTTGGAAATTGCTTTACTTGATTACATATTTGTTAAAAGTTTATATTTTTCTTTATGGGGGCAGATGGTGAGAAAGAGAAAAACAGGCTTGTGCTAATTTAAAAAAAAATAACATGTCTGTGTCCCAGGAAAATCCCTAGGACTTTTTAAACTTCTAGGTTACAGGTTATAATCTGCATGTATAAAGGGGATTATCATGTAGGAACTTCCTTATGCTTGAAAAATCAGAGCTCTCTCGTACATATGAAAGAAAACGTGTCTGATCATTTATGTTTTTATACAGAATACTTTAATCTGTAGAGTCTTCTGCTATGGATGTAAGATCTTCCTGAAACTTTATTCTTTTCAATCAAAAACCAGTCTAACTCAATTCAGAGAAGTTCATCATCAGAGGGTTGGCCACCAGCAGACAATTGATTTGTTTGTTTGTTAGTTTTATCTGGACTCCTCAGCTAATGAAAATACTCTACTAAAGCTTGGAGGCATACAAAATCCATTAGCAACACTGATGAAATTGCAAATTAAAATGGTGACTAGGAGCAATGCCATGTCCCCCTTCCATTGCTGACCAATTGTTTTTTAAACTCACTATGCTTAACCCATTTTAGATTTACCCTTTTGCTTTTTTAATCTCAGAAGACTATTTTTTGAAATGTTATTGAATATTTCTACCTGGAAAAATGTTATAATGCTCAGTCTTAATTTAATAGACATAAATATAATATCCTTCACTTTATTTTTTTATTAATTTATTTTAACTTATCAACAATCACTTCCGTAAGCTTTTGCGCTTTAAATTTTTCTCCCCCTCCCTCCCTATCTCCCTCCCCAAGATGGCATACAATCTAATATAGACTATACATATACATTCCTATTAAACATATTTTCACATTAGTCATGTTGTAAGTAAGAATTAGAACTAATAGGAGGAACCACCAGAAAGAGGAACCAAAGCATAACAGAAGAAAAAAATTGCAAATAGTGTGCTTTGATCTGCATTCAAACTCCATAGTTCTTTCTTTGGATGTGGATAGCATTTTCCATCATGAGGCTTTTGGAGATGTCTTAGATCCTTGTATTGCTGAGAGGGTTTAAGTCTATCAAAGTCAGTCATCACTCAATGTAGCTGTTACTGTGTACAACATTCTCCTGGTTCTGCTCACTTCACTCAGCATCAAACCATACAAGTCTTTCCAGGTATATCTGAAGTCTGCCTGCTCATCATTTCTTATAGCATAATAGTATTCCATTATGTTTATATACCACATTCACAATTATGATTACTATCTGTGTCTTTTTCTCCATCCCCCCACCCCATTTATGTTTTTCTTTCTCCTTTCTCCTTTTCCCTCCTCACTAATGTTTTGCTTTTGACTACCACCTCCCTCAGTCCCACCTCCCTTTTATTAACTCTCTCCTTGTTCTTTCACCTTTTCACTCCTCCCTATAGGGCATGTTAGATTTCTATGCCTAACTGAATATGTTATTCCCTTCTTGAGTCAAATCTGATAAGAGTAAGGTTCAAACAATGCTCATCTCCCTCCCTTCTTTCCCTCTGCTGTAATAGGGTTTTGTGCCTTTTCCTGTGATGTAATTTACCCTTTTCTGCCTCCTCCTTTCCTATTATCTCAGCACATTTTCTTAGTTAGATAAAAATAATTCACTTACTTGGATCCATTTAACCCACTTGATTAGATTTTTTTTTCATCATTTTATCAAAGTCAATTTATATCCACCCCCTTTGTGTATACCCTTTTAACATGGTGCAATAATACAGTTCTCAAGAGTTACAAGTGTCATCTTCCCTTGTAGGTATGTAAACAGTTTGCCCTTATTAGCAGCATATTGTATCTTTCTGTCCCATTTGCCTTTTTACGTCTGTCTTGACTCTTGTATTTGAAGATCAAATTTTCTATTAAGCTCTGGTCTTTTTATCAGGAAGGTATGGGAGTCCCCTATTTCTTGAATGTCCATCTCCTCCCCTCTTCATGTCCCACTTGAGTCTTGTATTTGAAAATCAAATTTTCTATTTAGCTCTGGTCTTTTCATCAAGAATGCCTGAAAGTCCTCTATTTCACTGAATGACCATTTTTTTTCCCCTTTAGGATTATACTCAGTTTTGCTGGGTAGGTGATTCTTGGTTGTAATCCTATCTCCTTTGCCCTCTGGAATATCATATTCCATGTCCTGTGGTCCCTTAATGTAGAAGCAGCTAAATCTTGTGTTATCCTGATTGTGTTTCCACAATACTTGAATTGTTTCTTTCTGGCTGCTTGTAATATTTTCTCCTTGACCTGGCAACTCTGGAATTTAGCTACAATATTCCTAAGAGTTTTCCTTTGGGGATCTCTTTCAAGCGGTGATTGGTGGATTGTTTCAATTTCTATTTTGCCCTCTGGTTCTAAAATATTGAGGCAGTTTTCCTGGATAATTTCTTGAAAGATGATGTCTAGGCTCTTTTTTTGATCATGGCTTTCAGATAGTCCAATAATTTTTAAATTCTCCTGGATCTATTTTCCAGGTCAGTTGCTTTTCCAATGAGGTATTTCACAGTTTTCTAATTTTTCATTCTTTTGGATTTGTTTTACAGTGTCTTGATTTCTCATAAAGTCACTAGCTTCCATTTGCCCTATTCTAATTTTTAAGGAAGTATTTTCGTCAGTAATCTTTTGGACTTGCTTTTACATTTAGCCAATTTTGTTTTTTAAGGCATTCTTCTCCTCACTGGCTTTTTGGACCTGTTTTGCCATTTAGGTTAGGCTACTTTTTAAGGTGTTATTTTCTTCAGTATTTTTTAGGTCTCCTTTAGCAAGCTGTTGACTTGTTTTTCATGATTTTCTTGCAAGACTCTCAGTTTTTCCTCTATTTCTCTTACTTTCTTCTCAAAATCCCTTTTGAGCTCTTCCAAGGCCTGGGACTGATTTATATTCTTCTTGGAGGTTTTGGATGTAGGAGATTTGGCTTCGTTGTCTTGTTCTGGTTGTATTTTTTGATCTGCTTTGTCACCAAAGTAAGATAATATAGTCTGACTCTTTTTGTCCTGCTTACTCATGATCCCGGACAATTACTTGAGTTTTAATCTCTTTGTTAAGGTAAAAGTCTGCTTCCAATGTGGAGAATGTATTGTCCCTAGTTTCAGGGGTTTGTACAACTGTTTTCAGAGATACTTCTAGGGATCTGAAAGTTTTCAGTTCTTCCAAGGTGCTATGATAAGGGGCAAGGTGTTTTCTCTCCACCGCCACAAGAAGCTTCACCACACCAGCATTCCTCCTCGCCCCAGGACTGCCCCTCAGAACTGTGACCCAGATCCAAGTACTGGCAAAGTATGAGATTCCTGCCTCAGCACTGGCAAAGAGATCCCTGCAATCCCCCTCTGATCAGCTGCTTGATTCCCCCTCAGCCTGTGTGCAGAGAGCTCAGGGAACAGCCGTGGCCCCCGGGGGCGGCTGAGACCTAGCCCCTTCTCTCACCGCAGTCACAGACTTTTCCCACTGACCTTCTAAGTTGTCTTTGGCATTCATGCTTTGAGAAGTCTGGAAACTGCCACAGCTGCCTGCAATTCAGTCCTCTGAGACCTGTTCCAGGGTTGCTGTGGCCTGCGTGCCCACACCAAACTGTGCTCCTCTCCCCTCCCGGCGTGATATACCTTTCCAATCAACCATCCAGGCTGTCTTTGGCTGGAAATTTGTTTCACTCTGTCTTTTTGTGGGTTCTGCTGCTTTAGAATTTGTTTACAGCCATTTTTATAGGTATTTGGAGGGGTTTGGGGGGAGAGCTCCAGCAAGTCACTGCTTTCCCTGTGCCATCTTGGCCCCGCCCCCCTTCACTTTACATGTGAAGTTCATCACTTAGGTTCCAAACAACAACAACAACAACCAAAAACAAAAAAACAAACAAACAAACAAAAAACAAAGAAACTTGCTATATGACTGCACAGTGGACGAAACCAGAATTAAAAGAAACTCATTAGGGGAAAAAGGTGTTATTTAGTGAAGTACAAACTCATCATGAGTCAGAATTATCACATGGCACTCAAAAAAAAAGCTCATTTGATCTTAATCTCTATTGATATTCCATTGCCTGAAGCTTTTCTAATTTCTAGAACCAAAAAAAGGCTTTGAAACTTTTGGAGAAAAGTGATCATAGAACCAACATTTATGAACTATAATTATTAGGGAAGCATGGGAATTTTATTTGTCGAATATGTTGATAAATTAAGAATTTAGGACAAAGCAAGAAATAGAATCATGGGAAGTAAATTGGATAATTTTAATTACATTAAATTTAAAATGTTTTGCACAAACAAAACCAATGCAACCAAGATTAGGAGGAAAGCAGGAAACTAAGGAAAATGTTATAGCAACATTCTCTGATGATGTCCTCATTTCTCAAATATGTAGGGAACTGAGTCAAATTCATAAAAAAAAGTCATTACCCAATTGATAAATGGTCAAAGGATATTAACAGGCAATTTTCAGAAGCACAAGTTAAAACTATCTGTATAGTAAAATAATTCAGGGGTGGAGAGCCTGTGGCCCAAAGGCCACATGTAGCCCTCTGGGTCCTCAAGTGCAGCTTTTTGAGTGAGTCCAAGTTTTACACTACAAATCCTTTTATTAAGAAGATTTGTTCTGTGAAGTTTGGATTTAGTCAAAGGGTCATGCTTTAGGACCTAGAGGGCCACATGTGACCTCGAGGCCACAGGTTTCCCACTCCTGGATAGTTATTTGCAAGAATGTTCTAAATCACTATTGATTAGATAAATTCAAATTAAGACAACTCTGAGCTATTACCTCCCACCCATCAAATTTAATAACATGACACAAAGGAGAAATGACAAATGTTGGAGAGGGGATGTGGAAAATTTGGGACATTAATGCTCTATTGGTGGAATTTTGAACTGTTGCAACCATTCTGGAGAATAATATGGAACTACGACCAAAGTGTTTTAAAGTTGCACACATCCTTTGACCCAGCAATACCTCTACTAGGTCTGTACCCCAAAGAGATCAAAGAAAAAGGAAAAGGACCTAAATATTCAAAAATATTTATAGCAGCTCTTTTTGTGGTAGCAAAGAATTGGTAATTGAAGTGATACCCATCAATTAGGGAATGGCTGAACAAGTTGTGGTATATGAATGTAATGGAATACTATTGTGTCATAAGAAATGATGAAAAGGATGGTTGCAGAAAAAGCTGGGAAGACTTATATGAACTGATGAAAAGTGATATGAGCAGAACCAGGAGAACATTGTATACAGTAATAGCAATATTGTAATAATGAATAACTGTGGATGATTTAGCTATTCTGATCAATATAATGATCCAAGTCTTACAATGAAAAATGCTATTAACCTCCAGAGAGAGAGAATTGATGGGATCTAAGTGCAATCAAAGCATACTTTTTTTCATTTTCTTTATTTTTCTTGCTTTGTTTTTGAAACATGGTTAATATGGAAATGTGTTATGTATGATTTCACATGCATAATTGATAGCACAATTCTTGCCTTCTTGATAGGTACAGTAAGCAAAGGAGAGAGATAATTAAAAACTCAGTTTTTTTAAAGAATGTTAAAAATAAATAAATAATATATGTATTTTTTTTAGAAAAAGAACAACTGTTTCAGGACGTCTCTGGGCAATCCATGTCCATTTTTCTCCATGATGTTCTTCTGACTACAAGCCTTCTCACTGTCACAATAAAATTCTGTGGTAAAGAAAAACTAAGGCACAAAGTTCTGAGCATGATCAATTTATTATTATGGCTACCAAATACCAGTAAATTGGATCCCAGATTCCTCAATTATACATCTGACAGAGCAACTCTTTTATAGCCTTTACACAGTGACTATACAGACATATTTCACTCTGGATTGGTTGGCGCTTCTAATATTATTTCCTAACCATGTGGATCAACATTGCCTGTACCTTTTGGCAAGTCTTGTGGTGGGCAAATATCCTATCACCAGATTGACATTTCTCCCCCATGGTCAGCAAAAGTTCACAGATTAGAATTTTTTTGGTTGAACTGTAGCCCACAAGAATAGGGAAGTTAAACTATTGCAAATTTTATTGAACAAGTTTGAATCTGATTCAAAAATATTTATTCTGATTAGATACATGGATTAATTAATTAAATAATTAATCATGGGATATCCATTTTGTAATTTCACAATAGACAACTGAAGTTACAGGCTTACCTCACAAAACAAAGTGGGGTATTAATTTTCCATTCCACATCACCCTAGAAAGGCCCAGTCCCCTGCAGCTGTCTCCTCTGCTGCTGCTGCTGCCACTGTTTATCCTTCATTCTTGAAGAGGATCATGACATCAGGAAGGTGATGCCAAGACACGTAAGTGAATTGGATTTAAATGAGGGAGAGCTGTGTAAAGCACCAGCCTCTGATAGTGGGCTTCTAGCATGGATCACCATTTCAGGTGTTCTGGATGTCTAGGCCATCCATGCTCCCTTCTCATCCGGCTCCCCTCTAGACTCTGGACCATTTCGCTTTCTCGTCGGTTCTCTTGCTCCCTGCACAGGAATTTTAACCACTCTATTTCTCTGCTTTTTTTGCTCTCTTTTGTTTGTTTTCTTCTCCCATAAGAATGTAAACTCCTTGAGGTTAGGGATTATATTTTTGCATATCTATTATTTTTCCTGGATTTAGCATAGTGCCTCACACATAGTAGTGCCTAGTAAATTCCCCATCATCCGTCTGTCTATCTATCTATCTATCTATCTATCTATCTATCTATCTATCTATCTATCTATCTATCT
>NW_020954619.1:45291499-45334263 GCF_900497805.2 Vombatus ursinus | reverse complement strand
TCTATCTATCTATCTATCTATCTATCTATCTATCTATCTATCTATCTGACTATATTTAGCATTTTAAGACAGATTGTTCTAACCACCTACCCTAGATGTGAATCTGCTTTGTAATATCCATCTTCTGTTTTCAGAAATGGGTAACTCATTTCTTCACAAGAAATGCTATTTCATTTGGGGGCAACTCTTCTTATTAAGAAGTTGTTTCTTATGTTGAGCTATAACCTGCCTCCTTGTATCTTCTGATTGTTCAAGCAATAACTTTTGGTTCTAAACAAAGGAAATTGAATCTGTGTTTCAGAATAGCAGTTCTTTAATATTTAGGGATGGTTTATCAAGCCTCACCTTCTTCAATCTAAATCTTCCTTTCTTTCTATAAGCTAAACACTCCCACAATTATTTCCCATGACATGGTCTCCAGTCCTGTCATCATCCGGTTTTCCTCTTCTGTTAGGTTCCAGTGTTTAAAATATGAAAAATAGAACTGGTCACAGTTGATCAGCCATCAGCTGTGCCATAAAATTCCTCAATCTAGACACATTAACCTTTTGATTGACTTACTTAGCATTCAAATTGTTGATACCTATTGAGCACATAATCCACTGTCTTTTTCATATAATCTGTTGAATCAGGCCAGCTCTATCTTGTTCTTATATTAATGATTTTGTTAACTCAAATGTGGGACTTTACATTTACCCTCATTCAATCTTATCTTGTCAGATTCAATTCTTTTTTCCATGCTCATACTATTTGCAATATAGTTATTATCACCCGAACCCAAGCTTCACGTCATGCAGAATTATAAAATAGTGTTTTCTCTGAATTCATTAAAGCCATGGACAACATTATTGAATAAAACAGAAAAAGTCAGAACTTTAAAGCATAACCCTAAAGTCTTCCATTTACGTTTATAATAATTCATTAATTCACATTCATTAGATATTATTTCACAACCAGCTATGTAAATCTACTAGCCATCCTATCATTCAGTCTAAATTTTTATTTTGTATCTATAAGGACGTCTTGACACATAACATTGTAATTCCTTTCTATAATCCAGATAGACTATGTCCACAGACTTTTGTAAATGTGTGTATATATGCAAATTTCTTCACTTGATTTGCTTACTTCTAAGGATCAGTTTCCCTAAGTGCTAACTAAAAGTATAGTTAGTAAAGCAATGCAAATCAACATGTGGAGCAAAATCATACTTGCTGAGCTTTTGGTTTCCACAGTCTACCAGTTCTTTTCTAAAAATCAGGGCAACCTTTGGGGGTCTCTTTGCCCTGTGGTAAATCTCACACATTAACAGCTTCTCCTTCAGCAACCAGTAGACTGTTAACAAGCATGTGGCAATGCCCTACTAGAATTTTAGAAAACTTTCCACTCTCCATGATCACCTCCATTTCTTGGATCAACTTGTTATGCCACTGGGCTACTAACTACACAAAGACTAAGGAAATAGCAGTTTGGGGTTAATTAGTCTTGAAACAAAACAAAGCAAAACATGAAAACTCTCACCTAAATCTAGAATTATACCAAATTGTACATTCTAAATGCAGACCAGGGTTAATCTCATGTTTCTGGCTAATATTAACAGCTGGGTATAAGGTGGCATACATACTGTATATGAGTCTAAATTAGGGGGATTCTAATTGAAGCCACTGAAAATGCAAATCTTTTGGCTTTCTTCCCATTTTTAATTTTTTTCTAACCCTAACATGTGAGTGTTAAGATGCTAAATTGTTGGATGAACTATCTTTCTCTGTATTCATATTCCCAGGGCCACAATAACCTTGCCATCATTAGATAGTCCTGTTTGAACTCAGAATTCCTAATTAGCAAAACCATATGCTTTGATTTCCATTTGGATCTAGGTCCAACTTGGATAAGAAATGAAATCCTTAGTAGACTGGATGGAAGATCAAATATCAAGTGTTTCAGTTTTCTGACCTTCCTTTCTCTGACCTTTCCCCCTCCTCTCCCCTTCAAATTCCCTCCCCATTCAATTCCTCTATATTTTAAGAAAAATATATACACATATAAATATATACACACATGCATATATGCACATATTTGTGTGTGTGTTTATAATTTTCATAGCATTACATAGCTTTTTATTATTAATATGTAACATTTTGTTCTAAAATAAAAGACAAACCCATAGAAACATCTAAAAAAATAATATTCCCTGGGGTAAAAAAAAAGTTTATTGTTAAGAAAAAGAAAGCTAAATTCTTTTTTACTAGTATTGACCATTGTGTTGAAGTAAAGTTTTTCCTTTCTATATTCACTTTATTCACTCACTCAATCATCACTCACTCTATCATCTGTCTGTCTGTCTGTCTATCCATCTATCTATCTATCCATGAAACACATATTATGATTGTATTTAGTCTTTACACTACAGTAATTTCTAGGAACCTTCTCTTTAGTTGAAACTTTTCTTGTAACAAAGAAACGCAACTTAATGATGCCTCTCCTCCATGCCCACCTCAACAGTGATCACATATGAAAATACATGCCACATTCTTATCTAATAGTTTCCCATCTCTCTTCATTAAGGAGAGAGGTTTGTTTCATTACCTGTCATCTGGGAGCTTCATATCCTGCACTATTATTCAGTTCAGCTTCCTTTTAGTGATCTTTTCCTTTATTTCCTTTTAGTCTACATATATACACATATATGCCTCCTGGTTTTGCTTATTTACTTTCCAACAGTTCATACAACCCCCACCCCCAACATCTGACTGAATTTCACATATTCAGCATTTCTTACTACACAATACTATTTCATTAAAACATATATTCCAATGCACTTATGTAACCTATATAAAATTGATTACCATCTTAGAGAGGGTGCAGGTAAAGGAGGGAGGTAGAAAATTACAACTCAAAATTTAAAAAAAAACAGAATGTTAAAATTATCTTTACATGTAATTGGGAAAATTATACTATATACACACACATACATATGTATGTATATCTTAGCTATTTTTTGAAAGTTATTCCCTAGTTGGTGAACACCCACCTAGTTTCCAGTTCTTTACTTTGATCTCAGACCTCCTGACTTCATACATAATTTCAAATTGATAATGTATCAGTGTGCTTTTCTTCTCATAACACCTCCAAGATTAGTTATTCCTGTTGTATCTCATCTTCCCTAATCGAAAAGATGTGAAGTGAAATAATAAAAGTGTCTTATTTTACATTTCTTTTACTATTAGCAATTTGGAGCAAGGTTCCAAGTGTAATTTATAGTTTGCAATTCTTTTGAAAACCATTCATATATTTTATGATTACTTTTCTTTTGGTGAATGACTCTTGGTGCTTTGTGTCAGTTTTCAGTTTTTAATGGATTTCAATTTTTACCAATGACATTTGATTCTAATATTTCCTTGTCCACAATTTATCTTATTCTCTATCAATTTTTTGTAGCAAGAAAAATGTTTTGTTTCTATAGTTGAAATTATCTATTTTTGATGGTCTCCTTTATTTGGTGAATACACCCTACTGCCTTTCTCCCCCCTAAGCCATGATTTCTTAAGGTATATTTTCCTAAACTCTTCTAATTTTTTAAATAATATGAATTTATATTTGAGTTTCATATACATTTTGACCTTACTGTGCTATACAGAGTAAGTTAGCTGTCAAATCTAATTTCTGCTAAGCTACTTTTTAGTTTTTCTATCTTTTTTTCAAAAAGTGAGTCATTCCATTGTTAATTTTTATTGTGGAGTTATAGGATGATTTTTAAAAAAAATTTCATTAGATTTACTATTTTATTAGTCTACTTTACTTTTTCATGACTACTACTCTATGATATAATTTGAGTTCTGTTAAGGTAATACCTTCTTCATTTGAACTTTTTCTCATTATTTCCTATAAGATCCTTCAACTTTTGTTTCTTAAAATTAGTTTAATTATTTGAATATATTTTTGTGAAGTATGCACATGCCAATTTTATTGGTATACTATTAAATCTATAAATTAATCTAGGTAAGATGATTTTTTTGTGACTCAAACATAAACTCTGGTTATCTCTCCAATTTTCTATTTTCCTTTGTTTTTATAAAGAATATTTGAAGTTGTATTGCTATAAATACAGTTTATCTTTTATATGCAATTTTTAGGCATAGTATTAAATCTGTAAATTAATTTAGGTAATATTATGATTTTTATTATATTGCTGTGTTTGAAACATAAACTATTTTATCTCTCCATTTATCTGTTTTATTTTTGTAAAAAATATTTGAAGTTGTATTAATATAAATCTTGTGTTTGTTTTTTAGTATATTAAGTCCCAGACATTATTTGCATATTATAGTACCTTTGAATGAAATTTCTTTTATTACTTTCTCCTTACCTGTTCTTTTTTTTTTTTTTGGAGTTTTGGGGGAGTACCATATAGAAATGCTGATGATTTTATGGATTGATTTTGTATCCTGCCACTTTACTGAGACTATTAATTGTCGAATTTGGTTTCTTCGCTGATTCTCTGGGGATTTTGAGTATGCCATCATATAATCTGAAAATAGAAATAATTGTGTCTACTCTCTCTGATGTTTATAGCTTTAATTTTGTTTCATTGTTGTATTGCTAGAGCTTGCAATTCTAGAAATTTGTCAAATGATAGTGGAAAGAGTATGCATCCTTATTTTATGTCTTTTTGTGCTAGAAAAGCTTCTGATATTTCCCACTTGAGATAATACTAGCTTGTGGTTTTAAATGTATGCTTTTATTAATATCAATGCTATGTGTCCTTCGATGCCTCTGATTTTCAGTATAAATGATTTTTCCATCTTATCAAACTTTTTCTGTATGTATTGAAGTAATCATGAAGTTTTTGCTTTGTTATATTTATATTAGTCATTATGATAATTGTTTTTATTATAAAACCATAATTTTATTCTTACTATGAATCCAATTTAGTCATAATGAATTAGTTTCTCAATATATTGTTATACTGTCATTTCCAGTATTTTATTGGACATTTTTGCATCAACATTTATTAATGAGATGAGTCTATAGTTCTTATTCTTTGTTTTGTCTCCCCCTCATTTGGACATTAAAATTTTATTTTCTCCAAAAAGGAATTTATTATGTCTTCTATCCACATATATGTATATTTTACACACTCAGAGAGTAGTTTTTTTTAAATATTTAATATAATTCACTTAAATCCATTTCACTTGGGAATGTCTATATATCTGTGAAGGGAGATCATTTATGACCTATTTAATTTATTTTTCTTAGATTTGGTTGTTTAATATCTTTTTTTATTTTTGTTAGATTGTATAGCTTATATATATATATAGATATAGATATATAGATATATATTTTGCTTTATGATGAAGTGATTGGGGTTAAATGACTTGCCCAGGGTCACACAGCTAGTAAGTGTTAAGTAGAGGCTGGATTTGAACTAAGGTCCTTCTGACTCCAAGGCCAGAGCTCTATTCACTGCGCCACCTAACTGCCCTTATAGTTTATATTTTTTGAGATGCTCATCTATCTCCTTTGAATTCTCAGTTTTGCTACAATAATGTTGTGTATAATAACATCTAACAATTCTCCTCATTTTCTCTCTGTTGTGTACTCACTTTTCGACCTTTCCCCTTGCCAGAAAAAAAATCCTCTGCATGCCTAAGTGATCTTACTATTTTCTATCTTTACCAGCAGATTGACCATTCTATTATACACTCTCTCACCAATATTCAATTTTTCCCTGTCTACTGGCTGTTTTCCTACAAACACATGCATGTCTCCATCCTCAAAAACAAAGTAAAAACAGCCTAATTGGATCTATCTATCCCAGTTCACTATTGTTCAATATTTCTCTTCCTTTTCATAAGTAAATTCTTTGAGAAGGCCAAAGGCACCTTTTTCATCCTTCTTGACCCTTCTGTACCCTTTGACACTGTTGATAACCCTATTTTTTTTACATTCATATTAAACATATTTTCACACTAGTGATGTTGTAAGTAGAAATTAAAATCAATAGGAGGAACTATCAGAAAGAGGAAACAAAACTCAACAGAAGAGAAAAAAAAATAACAATTTGGCTTCCATAGTTCTTTCTTTGGGTGTGGATAGCGTTTTCCATCACAAGGCCTCTGGCGATGTCTTAGATCCTCGTATTGCCAGGAAGGGTTAAGTTTATCAATATTAGTCATCACACAACGTGGCTGTTATTGTGTACAACATTCTCGTGGTTCTGCTCACTTCACTCAGCATCAGACCATACAAATCTTTCCAGGTTTTTCTGAAGTCAACCTGTTCATCATTTCTTATAGCGCAATAGTATTCCATCACATTCATATACCACAACTTGCTTAGCCGTTCCCCAATTGATGGGCATCCTCTCATTTTCCAATTTTTTGCCACCACAAAATGAGCTGCTATGAATGTTTTTGTATATGTAGGTCCTTTTCCCATTTGTGTGATCTCTTTGGGATATAGCCCTAGAAGTGCTATTGCTGGGTCAAAGGGTATGCACATTTTTATAGGCCTTTGGGCATAGTTCCAAATTGCTCTCCAAAATGGTTGGATCATTTCACAACTCCACCAACAATGCATTAGTGTTCCAATTTTCCCACATCTTCTCCAACATTTATCATTTTCCTGTTTTGTCATGTTGGCCATTCTGATGGGTGTGATGTGGTACCTCAGAGTTGTTTTGATTTGCATTTCTCTAATCAATAGTGATTTAGAGCATTTTTTCATATGATTATAGATGGCTTTAATTTCTTCATCTGAGAACTGTCTGTTCATATCCTTGGACCACTTATCAATTAGGGAATGGCTTGTATTCTCATAAATTTGACTTAATTCTCTGTATATTTTAGAAATGAGGCCCTTATCAGAGAGACTGGTTGTAAAAATTCTTTCCCAATTTTCTACCTTCCTTCTAATCTTGGTTGCATTAGCTTTGTTTGTGCAAAAACTTCAATTTAATGTAATCAAAATTATCTATTTTGCTTTTCATAATGTTCTCTATCTCCTGTTTGGTCATGAATTCTTCTGTTCTCCATAGATCTGACAGGTAAACTATTCCTTGCTCTCTCAGTTTGCTGATATTATCAGCCTTTACATCTAAATCATGTATCCATTTTGACTTTATTTTGGTATATGGTGCGAGATTTTGGTCTATGCCTAGTTTCTGCCATACTCTTTTCCAGTTTTCCCAGCAGTTTTTTTTCAAAGAGGGGGTTCTTATCCCAGAAGCTGGGGTCTTTGGGATTATCAAATAATAGATTACTATAGTCATTGACTACTGTATCTTGCATATTTAACCTGTTTCATTGATCCACCACCCTATTTCTTAGCCAATACCAAGCAGTTTTGATGATTGCTGTTTTATAATACAATTTAAGATCTGGAATGGCTAAGCCACCTCCTCCTGCATTTCTTTTCATAAGTTCTCTTGATATTCTGGACCTTTTGTTTTTCCAAATGAATCTTGTTATTATTTTTTCTAACTCTATAAAATAATTTTTTGGTAGTTTGATTGGTATGGCACTGAATAAATAAATTAGCTTAGGTAGAATTGTCATTTTTATTTTATTAGCTCAGCCTACCCATGAGCAACTGATGTTTTTCCAATTATTTAGATCTGATTTTATTTGTGTGAAAAGTGTTTTGTAATTGTGTTCATAGAGTTCCTGGGTTTGTTTTGGGAGGTAGACTCCTAAATATTTTATAATGTCTACAGTAAGTTTAAATGAAATTTCTGATAATCCTATTTTTCTTAATATTCTTTCTGTGTTTTTTGTGACACTGTTCTTTCGTGGTTCTTTCCCTACCTGTCTGACCAGTCCTCCTCAGTCTGTTTTGCTAGAACTTCATCCAGCTCATGTCCATTAACTGTCACTCAAGGCTCTTCCCTGAACTCTCTTCTCTTCTTTGTGTGTGTGTATGTGTGTGTGTGTGTGTGTGTGTGTGTGTGTGTGTGTGCAGAATTTTGTTCTCATCAGTTCTCATGGATTAAAACAGTATCTCTGTACATATAATTCTCAGTTATAAGTTATAGTTATCTAGTTCTCATCTCTCTCCAAATCTCTAGTCTCCCATCTATAACTGGATGTCCCATAGACAATGCAAACTCAAAATATCTAAAATTAAACTCATCATCTTTCACCTCAAAATCCTCTATTCTTCCTAATTTCTCTATTACTATTGAAGGTAACACACTCCTCCCAGTCACATAAGCTTGCAACCTAAGTGTTGTCCTTGCCTCTACAATTTCTCATCCCAGATATAAAATCAATTGTCAAGTGATGTGGGTTTATAATATCTTTCATATTATTATCCTGTTGTCTCCTCTGATACTGCCACTACCCTGGACTAGGACCTCATCACCTTATACCTGAGCTATTGAAATAGCTCTCTGGTTTCTTTGCCTTCTTCAAGTATCTACCTACTCCAGTTTGCTAGCTATCAAATTGATCTCCCTAAAACACTGCTCTGACCACATCATTCCTCTATTTAATAAGCTCTGACTACCTAATATGTCTAGGATAAACTATAAAATTCCCTGGCTTTTAAAGCCCTTTATAACCTAGAGCCCTTTTACTTTTCTAGTCTTCTTACCTCTTATTCCCCTTCACTTACTCCAAAATCAGTGACATTGACCTCCATACTCTTCTTCCCTTAAAATACTCTATCTCCTGACTCCTTGAATTTTCACTGCATGCTTAGAATTCTCTTTCTCCTCCAATCTTCCTGGTTTCCCTGGATTCCTTCAAGTCTCATCTGAAATCCCTCCTATTACATGAAGTGTTTCATGATCCCCACTATGGCTATTGACTTCCTTCTCTGATTATCTCCAATTTTCCCTGTCTATATGTGTCTCCCCCCTCCCCACAATTGTTGGTATATTATCTCCCCTAATAGATTGATAGCTCCTTTAGAACAGGGACTGTTTTTGTTTATTCTCCTTTCTTTGTATCCTTGGTACTTAGCACAGCATCAGGCATGTGGTAGATTGCTTATACACTAACTAAATTGTTATTTTAAAGTTCTTTGCTTTTCTGTTTTCTTTCTTGTTCAGATTACAAATGGATTGTTAATTTTGTTAGTATTTTAAAATCTCATTTAATATTTTATTTTTCCCAGTTACATGTAAAAACACCTTTAACATTTTTTTCAAATTTTTGAGTTCCAAATTGTCTCTCTTCCTTCCCTCATCCTCTCATTGAAAAGGCAAGAAATTTGATATGTTATACACAGGTTGCATGTAAAACTTTGTTAGTATTTTTTAAAGCTGATAGTTTTATCACTTCTACACTCTGTTTTAAAGACTTTCTACTTCACTTCCAATTTTAAGGAGTTCTTTTGTACTCGATTTAGTTGTCTATTTTGTTAATTTTCTAATCTTTTTTCCTAACTTTTTACATAGTTCATTGACTCCCTTCCTCAGTAATATTAATATAAGATTTCAGAAGTGTACAATTTCCTCTATGGACTGCTATAGCAGTATCCCAGAACTTTTGGGCAATTTTCATCATTAACTTTAACATAATTATCTATTTTCTCTATGATTTCCTCTTTTCCTCAGTCATTATTCACCATAATAATATGTAGTGAAATATCTAGTGAATCTAATGAATAATATTGTTCATTGAAATCTGTGACTTTTTCTGATTTTTCCTATATTAGTTATGATTTTCATTTCCTTATTCTGTCTAAAGAATATATTCACTATTTCAGTATTTCTACATTTATTACTTCTTTTTGTCCCAGCACATGTCAATTCCTGTAAATGCACCATGGGATAATGATACATCAAATCTTTTGGTTATATGTTCATTCATCTATCACCATACATAAGTCAAAATATATATGTTTTACAATCACCTATTCAACTCTGTTTTTGCAGAATTACAGAATCACAGAATTTTAGAATTGGAAGAGACTTCAATGATCATGTAGATATATCAGTAACAAAAACAAACCCCTACAATAACATATTCAACAAGTAGTAACCTACTTCTACTTCTTTTTTTTTATTTTGTTAGCTAAGCAGTATAGTTTTTATTAATTTATTTATTTTTAGTTTTCAACATTCACTTCCACAAGATTTTGAGTTCCAAATTTTCTCCCCATTTCATCCCTCCCCCTATCCTAAGACAGTGTGCATTCTGAATACACCTTCCTCTAATCTGCCTTCCCTTCTATCCCCCCCTTTCTCTTATCCTCTTCCCCTTCTATTTTCCTGTAGGGCAGGATAGATTTCAATACCCCATTTCTTGTATCTCTTATTTCCAAGTTGCATGTGTAAACAATTTTTTAACATGTGTTTTTAAAACTTTGGGTTCCAAATTTTCTCCCTTCCTCCCTCCCCACCCTCCCTCATTGAAAAGGCAAGCAACTCGATACAGGCTATACATGTGTAGTCATGCAAAACACTTCCATAGTAGTCATGTTGTGAAAAACTAACTATATTTCCCTTCATTGTATCTTGCCCCCCATTTATTCTATTCTCTCTTTTGACCATGTCCCTCCTCAGAAGTGTTTGCTTGTGATTATCCCCTCCCCAAAACTGCCCTCCCCTCTTTAATCTCCTCACTCGCTTATCCCCTGCCCCATTTTCCTGTAGGGTAAGATAGATTTTCATAACCAATTGAGTGTGTATGTTATTCCCTCCTTAAGTCAAATCCAATGAGAATAAGATTCACTCATTCCCTCTAACCTTTCCTCACTTCCCCTCCACTGTAAAAGTCTTTTCTTCTCTGTTTTATGTAAGATAATTTACCCCATTCTACCTCTTTCTTTCTCCTTCTCCCTGTATAATCCTCTCTCACCCCTTAATCTTATTCTCAACTCACCTGGTGCCCTCTATCTATCTATCTATCTATCTATCTACATATAATTTTTCACTCCAACTATTCTGATACTGACAAAGGTCTCATGAGTGACAAATATCATCTTTCTATGCAGGAATGTAAACAGTTCAACCCTAATAAGTTCCCTATGATTTCTCTTTCCTGTTTACCTTTTCATGCTTCTCTTGAGTCTTGTATTTGAAAGTCAAATTTTTTATTCAGCTCTACTCTTTTCATCAAGAATGCTTGAAAGTCCTCTATTTCATGGAATGTCCACTTTTTCCACTGAAGGATTATACTCAGTTTTGCTGGGTAGGTGATTCTTGGCTATAATCCTATATCCTTTGACTTCCAGCATATTATATTTCAAGCCCTCTGGTCCCTTAATGTAAAAGCTGCTAAATTTTGTGTTATCCTGATTGTGTTTCCACAATACTTGAATTATTTCTTTCTGGCTGCTTGCAATATTTTCACTTTGTCCTGAGAACTCTGGAATTTGGCTACAATATTCTTAGGAGTTTTGCTTTAGGGATCTCTTTCAGGATGTGATCAGTGAATTCTTTCAATTTTTATTTTACCCTCTGGTTTTAGAACATCAGCATAGTTTTCCTTGATCATTTCTTGAAAGATGATATCTAGGCTCTTTTTTTGATCATGGCTTTCAGATAGTCTAATAATTTTTAAATTCTCTCTCCTGGATCTATTTCCCAGGTCAGTTGTTTTTCCAATGAGATATTTCACATTGTTTTCTATTTTTTTTTATTCTTTTGGATTTGTTTTACAATGACTTGATTTTTCATGAAGTCACTAGCTTCCATTTGCTCCATTCTGATTTTTAAGGAACTATTTTCTTCAGTGAGCTTTTGGACTTCCTTTCCTATTTGGCCAATTCTGCTTTTAAGGCATTGTTCTCCTCATTGGCTTTTTGGACCTCTTTTGCCATTTGGGTTAGGCTATTTTTAAGGTGTTATTATCTTCAGTATTTTTTTGGGGTCTCCTTTAGCAAGCTGTTGACTTGTTTTTCATGATTTTCTTGCATCACTCTCATTTCTCTTCCCAGTTTTTCCTCTACTTCTCTTACTTGCTTCTCAAAATTCTTTTTCATTTCTTCCATGACATGGGACTGATTCATGTTTTTCTTGGAGGCTTTGGACGTAGGAACTTTGACTTTGTTGTCTTCTTCTGGTTGTATGATTTGATCTTGCTTGTTACCAAAGAAAGATTCTATGGTCTGACTTTTTTTGAACCTTTGTTTGCTAATGATCCCAGTCAATTATTTGAATTTTAAACTCTTTGTTAAGGTAGGGGTCTGCTTCCACTGTGGAGAATGTACTGTCCCAAGCTTTGGGGGTTTTGTGCAGCTGTTTTCAGAGATACTTCTAGGGACCTGTAAATTTTCAGTTCTTCCAAGGTGGTATGATCAAGGTCCAGTGATTTCCTTACTCCTTTCCTGGCCTGGTCTCTGGTCTATGAGTGACCATAAGCACTCTTTTCTGCCTTGGAACTGTGAGGAGGATTCCCTCTTCACTGCCACTAGAAGCTCCACCATGCCAATGGTTCTCCTTGCCCCAGGACCACTACCTAGAACTGTGACCCAGATCCAAATGTGGGCAAAGCAAAAGAATCCTGCACCAGGCAAAGACATTCCTGAAATCCCCCTCTGATCAGCCACTTGATTCCCTTTCAGTCTATGGGATGAGACTTTTGGAAGCAGTGGCTGCCTGTGGGTCTGGGGCTGGGGCTGGGACTGAACTTCTTTCTCACAGTGGTCACAGATCTATCCTATTGGCCTTCTAAGTTTTCTTTGGTGTTTGTGGGTTGAGAAGTCTGGAAACCACCACAGCTGCCCATGATTTAGTCCCCTAAGACCTACTCCAGGTTTGCTGAGGCCTGGTCTTTATCTGCTCACTCATGATGAACTGTGTTGCTCTCCAGTCTAGTGCAATGACCTTTCCAATCAACCATCCAGGTGGTCTTGGGCTGGAAATTTGTTTCACTTTATCTTTTTGTGGGTTCTGCTGTTCTAGAATTTGTCTAGGACCATTTTTAGAGGTATTTGGAGGGGTTTGAAGGATAAGTCAAGCAAGTCACTGCTTTTACTCTTACATCTTGGCTTCACCCCTTCAACCTAACTACTTCTTGAAGAACTCCAATAAGGAAGAGTCCACTCCATGCTGAGGCATTTAGTTTACTTTTAGATATTTCTAATTTTTATCATTTTTTTCTTTTTCTTGCATTAAACTTAAGTTTTCTTTATTTTCTTAAAAATAATTTCCACCCATTCAACTGCCTTTTGGAGAAATAGAATGTCTAATCTTTTTGGTGATGTTCTTCAAATACTTGAAGACATCTTTCATGCTTGAAACTGAGTCTTCTCCAGAAGAAAGACTTTAACCAGTCCTCAAATTACATCAATTCAAGGCTCTTCAACATTCTTTTTGTTAACCTCTGAATGCTCTGCAACTTAACAATATCCTTGTAACCTGGGTCCCCACAAACTATTTCTTTCTTTTCTTTCCCATCTCTTTCTACTTTAATGTTTTTCCTATTTGATTTCATGACACCATCCCTTTGGGTTTATGTCTTTTTATTCAACTCTCTTCCATAGTCCCAGGATTGCAACCATTGTTTGTTCCTTTGGGGGAATTAATATCTATCTATCTGTCTATCTATCTATCTATCTATCTATCTATCTATCTATCTATCTATCTATCTATCTATCTATCTGTCTATCTATCTAATCCCATCTTGGAGAAGCTGATCTGATTGTTCAACTGTGTCTCAGCAGCATTTTTTTTTGCAAGACCCTTGTCTAACCTAGTTGCTTTATACTATAAGATTCACTTTAAGATGCTGCCAGTGATTTTCCTTTCTATTGATGAGACTTAAAACCTACTCCTTCAATAACCTACCCTTCAGTGTTCTATCCTTATTCTCCCATGACTTTAAAGGAAGGGAGAGAAATTAAAATTTTCTCATTTACCACTTTTTTTTTTCAATTCCTGACCAGTCTTTTCTTGGGATCCCCTGACTCACTTTCTTATTTCTCTAATCAAGAAAAAAAGTTCTTCCATACTATTCAGCTTCTGAAAATATCAACTGATGAAAGGATGATCCTTTTTGTTCTTGAAATATTAATTCTAATCTACCCACTCTCCTTTGATTTTTCCATTGTATCTTTTATTCCTCATATTCTTTAATGTCTTAATGCTAACTTTGCTTTCTCAACATCTCTCAGATGATGTGTATTTGTGCATTTAAGGAAATCAAGTAATAAGGAGTCTTTCCTACTTTGCATTCATTTTAATTAAGTCTAGTCACATACAAACACACATTTCATTTATTAGTCTTGCTGCTATGTGAAAGTGTTTAACTTTCCTCAATTTAGCCAGTTTACATGCGGACTGTGCTGCTTACCTCAGTTCTTTTGAAGGAATGATTAAAATCTTTTCATTTTGCTGAGTGTCAAATGTGAATCTCAGAAGAGTGGGATTAAAAAATGTGGATAATAGGCTTGGCTACAATTGCCTCTTAGTGTTCCTGTGGTGATGTTATATTCACCCTTTGAGGGCCACAGATCTTTCCAACCTAGATGGTTTAACATAAGAGATCAGAGCAGCAAGGGCTTCAGGAGTAGAAGGCAACACTGGCCTGACAAAAGGGAAAGGATTAATGATAAAAACATGCTCACAGGAAGGAAAACACAGAAAAATTAAAGTCAGATTGAGGAAGAAAAATAAATGGACAATAGGAAAAATGAATCCAAAATGAATAAATACTTCATAAATAAGAAACCTGAGTCAAAAATCTTCTGAGGAAGTAAAAGGTATCAACAAATTTTATAATCATTCTGGAAGTAATTGAGCAGCTCCATTTAAAAGAGTGATATCATTCAGAGGAAAAAGTCAAAATGTCAAAAGTAAAAAAAATCATTGATTAGAGTTCTTAAGGATATAAACAATAGACCCTTAATAGTTAAACCTGGTATTGCTTTGTAATGATTTTCTCTAAATTTTCTGCACTTCGCCATCAGATTCCATACTTCTAGTCAATTTCCTTATATTACTTTGGAAGTATTTTAATTTCATTTTCATAAGTTCCCCTCTGAAATACCTATCTTCTTTTGATTATTTCTCCATATTCTATTTTTAAGTTACAAGTTCTTGAACATGTTTTATAAAATTCATGTGTTCTTTGAGTCTTTTTTTTTCTTTTTAAATTTTCCTTCTGCCTCTCTGGCTTCTGTTCTAATTCTGTCATTCTCTTTTTCATAGAACGTAATATTTTAAGGAATGTTTTTTCTTTTGTAATTAACTTTCTTTAGTCCCCAGGTTGACCTAATAAGATTGGCTGGAAAGAGGCGGCCATTGTGTCCTCTAGTGAAGGAAAATTTCCCAGATGCTTTTGTGGTTAGATCTCTTCTTCACCTTTCTTTCACTCCTGCTGGCTGCCTTTTTTCTTCAGTAAATTAAATTCTTTGGTCAGTTTTATAGTTCTGGTCTTCTCCCTTTCCAATAATTTCTGTCCTGGGATTCAACACTTTTCCAATTTCCTCCTTCTTGAGTCTCAGGGCTATTTCAAACTACCTTTGGGGTGAGGTCCCTTGTGGTATTGTCAAAGGCTTACTTATGTAAGTGTATGCCTCCCTCCCTCCCTTAATTGCAGAGGTAAGAGACCATGGGTATTGGCTATTACATATGACACAGTAAATGTGTTAAGTATTTTTCTAAAATGCACTTTATCTCTCTTTCTTTTTAATAGTTTTTTTCCAATTATATGTAAAAACAATTTTTATACATTTTTTAAAAAAAATGTTGAGTTCCAAATTTTCTCCCTTTTCCCCCTCCTCTACCCTTTATTGATAAGGCTAGCAATTTGATATAGGTTCTACATGTGCAGTCAGGGAAAACATATGTCCATAGGACATATGTATATGTATACGTACATGTATATGTATATATGTATATGTATATGTATGTGTGTGTGTGTGTGTGTGTGTGTGTGTGTGTATATATATATATATATATATATATATAGTGCAGTTCTTTTAGTGGTGGCAAAGAATTAGAAGTTGAAGGAATGCCTATCGGTTGAGGAATGGCTGAACACTTGTGGTATATGATTGTGATAGAATATTGCTTTGCTATGAGAAATAATGAGCAGGATGCTTTCAAAAAATATCTGGAAAGACCTACATGAACTGATGCAAAGTGAATTGAGCAGAATCAGGAGAACTTGTTGCTTCAGAATGCAATTGGAGGCATTATTCTAATGTTGTTGGAAGGGAATTTGGAAGAGCTCAGTTGAGTCCCTGCTATTACTCAGCCATCTTTGATTCCCCCTCTTTATTTCTCTTTCTTTAAAATTTTTGTAATAGTGGTTTCCTGACTGAATAGCTGAAAATGAATGTGATTTTTTAAAAAACTCATTAGTAAAAATAATTTTAGAAAATTGCTTGAGCATGAAACTGTAGCTACCCTCCCCCCCCCGCCCTCATTTAAAGGGCCATGGGTGCGAGGGAGAAGACTTAAGGAGGCAAGGATGCCAAGAGGATCAGACTAATGACGTGGTTGTCAATTTCTTTTTTTTTCCAGTAACAGTTACTTTATAGTAGCTTCTTTCAATATTTTTCTTCCTATCATTGCTGATTTTGCTTAATTTGGAGGCATTTTTCTTATTTAATTTGGTTAGGAGCAAACTACATCCTTTGATACCTATTGCTCCACCACCTCAGGATTTCATTTTATTTACTTTTTCACAATCATTTTACATTTTTTTCCTGTCAATTTCTTTATCATGAATCACTGTGTATGCATCTTCTCATACCTTAATATTTTATATCAACCATTCCAACCTGAGCAATAATATTCATTTATTTTCATATACCAGAGTTGTTCAACTATATGCCAGCCTTTGAGATCTATTTTTCCTACTTATTAAAAAAAAAAACTGCTTATTATCATTTAACAATTTTTAAAATAACTTTATAAGTGTCTTTTTTTTTACATTACCAATATTTCTCCTAGTGTCCTTCTTAACTTAGAGAGTCATCCTGTAAAACCAAAACAAACAAAAAACCCATGATATTTTAAGACAAAAAGAAGAAAAAGAAGATTAGCACAACTAATTAATATATAGAAAAATTCTGAAAATACGTGTAATATGCCATATTTATGGACTTCTAATCTCGTACAAGGGATGGAAGTATCTTTTCATATATCTTCTTTGGAGTCATGGTTATTCTTTGTAATTTTGAAACATTTACTTTCCAATTTTTTTAGGAGTTCATTCTTTTAACATTGTTTCAGTCATCGTGCATATTGTTTTTCTTGGCTCTGCTTACTTCACTGTGTATCAGTTCCTGTAGTCATATTTTTTAGGTTTTTAAAACTAATTAATTAAATTAATTAATTTATTTTAATTTTCAACATTCACTTTTATTAGATTTTTAGTTCCAAATTTTTTCTTCCTCCCTCCTTTTCCTCCCCACCCCTAGAGAGCAAGCAATCTAATATAGGCTATACATGTACAATCATATTAAACATATTTCCACATTAGTCATATCCCAAAAGAAGAATCAGGACAAAAGGGAAAAAATACGAGAAAGGAAAAAAAAAGTGAAAATAGTATGCTTTGATATGCATTCAAACTCCACAGTTATTTCTATGGATGTGGATAGTATTTTCCATCATGAGTCTTTTGGAATAGTCTTCAGGGATGGGGAATCTTCAGCCTCGAGGCTTCATGTGGCCTTGGGTACAGCCTTCTGACTGAGTCCACATTTTACAGAACAAATCCCTTTATTAAGGGGATTTCTTCTCTGAAGTTTGGATTCAGTCGAAAGGCTGGACTTGAGGACCCAGAGGGCCGCATATGGCCCATCTTAGGTCATTGTATTTCTGCGAAGAGCCAAGTCTACCAAAGCTGATTATCACACAATATTGCTATTACTGTCTACAATATTTTCCTGGTTCTACTCACTTCACTCAACATCAGTTTATGTACGTCTTTCCAGGTTTTTATGAAATTCACCTGCTCATCCTTTCTTACAGCAAAATAGAATTCCATTATATTCACATACCACAACTTGTTCAGCTAGTCTATTAAATGGCAATATTTGCTGTAAGGGTGTATTCACGAAGTGTTATTGCATTTAAGCAAATGGAAGACAGTGTTGGTGATGAGAGGGTTATGAGATGAGCAAGTCTTCAGTAGTAAGTGGCCATTGCTATTGCTGTTTCCAACTCCATTCCTCCCCAGGACTCTCTGCTAAGTTTGGTAGTCTGAGCCTACTCTAGCATTAAAGTCAACCAGAATTATGTTGGCACACTGATGATAAGGGTCTCCAGGTCTTTATAAAATTTTTCTTTGGTCTCATCAGGGTTCATCACAGTGAGACCATAGGCACAGATGATGGTGGCATGACATTTTCCTCCAAGTGGCAAAAATGTTGCCATGAGCCTGTTGTTCACTCCTTTTGGTAGGCATTCAACCTTGTTGACTAGATAAGTTTTGATTACAAAACCTACACCAGATTCATAGTGCTCTGCTTCACTGTGACAACTCCAGAAAAATGTGCATTCAGATCCAGCTTCAGTCCAGTGAATGGGATGGAAGGGATGGAAGTATCTTTTCATATATCTTCTTTGGAGTCATGGTTATTCTTTGTAATTTTGAAACATTTACTTTCCAATTTTTTTAGGAGTTCACGCTTTTTACATTGTTCTAGTCATTGTGCATATCGTTTTTCTGGGCTCTGCTTACTTCACTGTGTATCAGTTCCTGTAGTCATATTTTTTTAGGTTTTTAAAACTAATTAATTAAACTAATTAATTTATTTTAATTTTCAACATTCACTTTTATAAGATTTTTAGTTCCAAATTTTTTCTCCCTCCCTCCTTTCCCTCCCCATCCCCAGAGGGCAAGCATTCTAATATACGTTATACATGTACAATCATATTAAACATATTTCCACATTGGTCACATCCCAAAAGAAGAATCAGGACAAAAGTCCATTGTTGTACCCACTACAACACTAGTTAACATCCTCTAAAATCCCCTGTGGCCTGAACAGAGTTTAAATTATGGATAAAAGTCTAATGCTCTACAGACTAAACTAGGTTCTTTCCTTTTTATCAATAATCTTTTTTGGTAGATAGTTCTAGTAGGAGGATGTCTAGATTAAAGGGCATAAACAATTTGGTCACTTTTTACGGGATTTCCAATTGTTTTCTGAAAGAGTTGAACTAATTCATCTGTATATCAATAGCGAAATCATATGCTTGTCTTGCTATAGCATCTCCAAAAATGAATTTTCCTGTATGTAAGCATTACAAGTGTGAGGTGATACCTTAAAGTTGTTTTAACTTATATTTTATAATTACTAGTGATTTTGAATATTTTAGGTGATTATTAATAGATTTTCTTTCTGCTTAAAACAAACAAACAAACACCTTTGTGCCTTTTTACCAACTGTTCACTGGGGAAATCTATACAGCCTTTGGAACACTCCGTGATGGCTGTTTGGCTAAGTCCACCATTCAATTTGAAAGGGAAGACTCACATTTCAAAAGCAGCCCAGGGTGACCACAGGGCACCTAAGCTATTCCTCAACATGTACCTTTAACCTGATCAAACAGGGATAATCAAATGAAGCAAATAGTCATGCAAATTTAGCTTACTAAAATATAGACACCTATTAAAATTTCAATGTTTCATTCATTAATAAACCTGTGATTTTACCAGTTTTTTTTATTTTTTACTCTTTCTGCTTCTGTGAGATTCTTCTAATGTTTTCACGTCAAATAGCAACATGTTGGAGGATTTCTTTTTATTCTTCATCATTTCAAGTTTGCCATTTCATCCTTCAGGTTGGCCCAGTTATTACCTCTCATTTTTTGCTCTGCTCTATGACCTACTCAAAGACAGCTAGGCATCTCAGTGGATAAGCACTGGACCTGGAGTCAAGAACACCTGAGTTTAAATATGACCTCAAATAGTTACTATCTGTGTGACACTGCACAAGACATTTAACCTTTGTTTGCCTTAGTCCACTGGAGAAGGAAATGGTAAATCACTCCAGTATCTTGGCCAAGAAAACTCCACAGATAGCTTTGATGTGTTATGATCCATGGGGCCATGAAGAGCCAGCCATGACTAAATGACTGAACAATGACCTGCTCACCTTTTGCTGGCAATAAATGCCCTCTGAAGACTACCAAGCCACATGACCAGTAAGATGGAGGACTATACATTTTTTCTCAATCCTCATGACCTCTTAGACCCCTCTAAAACAGTGATTAACTACAAGAGATAAGGTAATTTTAGCTGTGTCTACGGTCTAAGACAACAAAAATCCTAAAAACTTGATAAGAGTATAGTAAAGAGTTAACAACAGAAAAGGCTAATTCCCCAACCTCTAACACTTACTCTGCATTGTCCATCATACATAAGCAAGTGTCTTACAAGCTGACTCACAGACTTTCAACAGAACTCAACATTTTACCCTCTCCTTCCTAATGCCCAGAAAAACCAAAAGGTGAAAGCTTGCTCTGGTTAGGAGAGTGGCATGGTAGTGCTCTGTGTAGCAACAGAGCTTAGAGAACTAAGGAGTAAAGAGAATTGGAGTAAAATTCCAGTATGTGTGGCTGTATGGCACTCCAGTAAGCCTGAGGTAGAGTCTAGCATTCATCTGGGGTCAATTCTGTCCACTTAGAAGTCACTCGAAGCAGAGACTAAGTCTGGAGAAACATATATTGACCAAACTGGAAGGAAGCTAATAAGGCACTGAGGTCTAGCCCCAAGGGAAATCACTATCAAAAGAGAAGTCAGAAAGCAAGCAAAGAGAAATATAAGGAAAAACAGGCTGAAATTACTGAACATCTCAGGAAGAAGGAAATTCAGTTAATCACCTTGAGCACAAGCAGATGAAGCAACAGGGAAGATATTATTAACAGAGGGAATATGGCTTCTAGAGAAACTAAATAAGTCCAGACATTCATGAGTAAATTGCAAGACAAAGGGAAATGAATTCACAACTAATGAGGCAGAGCACCCTGTAGACTCCCAAGGTGACATGGAACCACATCATGATATTCCTGAATGGTTTGAGAAATAATAAGAATTGTCAAATCAAAATTTAAGCCTATACAGTAAAAATCATTGACAGGATAGAAAAGCTTGAAATATTTTTGAATATTCTTTCACAGAAGTCAATTTCTTCTGTAGTATTGGGGGGTTGGACTAAACAATCTCCAAGATTCCTTTTACTTCTAAAATCTATGTTCTCACAATTTGTCCCTCTGCTCTGTATTGGCATTACCAATGCACAACCATTAACTCTATCTAATTTCATCCTCCTTCTATGGCTCTTCATGGGGTGCAGGTGACCCTGAACTCTGAAAGGCTAGGCCTATGGAGCACAAGGCTTCAAATACCAGCCTGTGTATCCTTAACCACAGGTTCTTTTAATCAATTAATAAACATTCTTTTGAAGAGAACCCATTTTCAAAAAGATTAGATACCATGTAATTTTGTTTGTTTGGATGTGTGGTACATAAAAAAGTGTTCAATAAATGTTTGTTGATTTGATTTGACTTGACTTGTTTGAATTTTTGGTCACAGTGGTTCATGTAGGCAATCTGGTAAGGAATGGAATAATCAGTTCTTCCTCATTGAAGGAAATGCCCATGTCATTGAAACCATACATTTGTCAAAGTATATCTTCTAATTTGAAAGCATTAAAGTTAATAGTTTTAAGGTAAATTTTAATCCAGTGCTTTTTAACAAATAAATACAACTGGCTGTTTTTATTTTTTGGAAGGAGGAAGTAGTCGGAAGTGAGGTGGGGCTGGGGATTAGTATTTATATTGTGCCTACTATCTGCCAGACACTGTGCTAAGTACTTTGCAAATACTATTTTGTTTGATTTCATTGGTGTAAGGAACTCTTGGTGGAGAAGTTTCCTTTATAAATACAGGTCTGCAACGGCTTTGTGATTTATGGTCATAGGTGCCTGATCATTCACTGCATCCTGGGCCATTGCCAGTAGTCTTGACATTTCATCTTGCTACTGGATTTCAATCACTCTAGAAGAGTGAGTGAGGCTGATAACTTTGTGCAACTCTACACAAAACTCATTTAAATGTAGTTTATACACAAGTCATCACCCTGTGCTATCTGTCATTGGTCCTCTTCAAAAGCGGAGGACTAGGGGCAGCTATGTGGTGCATTAGATAGAACACCAGGTCCTGAAGTCAGGAGAACCTGAGTTCAAATCCAGCCTCAGACCAAACACTTGACACTTACTAGCTGTGTGACCCTGGGCAAGTCACTTAACACCAAATGCCTCACAAAAAAAAAAAATGGAGGACCACACCAACAACAACAGTAACATAGATACCAAGGGACATAGGGAGATTAAGTCAATCAATAAGCAATTATTAAGAGCCTACTGTGCCAGGCACTTGTTTAGGTTCACAGAACCAATGTGTTAGAGGCAAGATTTGAACACAGATCATCCTAACTCAGAAGTCAGCTCTCTCTAACATGCAATATTGTCAGTACAGGTTCATAAATGAAAACAGCTAATTATAAAGAGGTGACCTATTCTTTAAAAAATGGAAAACAATCCTAACTTCATTTTTGCTTAGAGAACAGTCAAGGAATTTGAAGAAGAAAGGATAAGAGAAAAGGGTTCTGATAGTTGTTCAATTTTTATTTTTAAAATTTATCATGTGATGAAGGTATTAGACTTACTCTGTGTTAGTACCTAAGGAGAGAAGTAGGAACAATGGGCAGAAATTACAAGGAAGACAAGAATTAGGTTCAGTATGAGGAAAGGTTTCTCTAATAAACAGTGCATTCCAAAAGTGGAATGAGTTGCCTCAGGAGATAATGAATTACTTATAACAAGGAGTATTCAAGCAGAGGCTTGACGAAGCCCCTGCCAGGAATATTGTAGATGGATATGCTACCATGGCTGGGAAATTTGGCTAGTTATTCTCTGAGGTCCTGCTTAACTGCAAAATTCAGTTATTATAACATGTATGTATTGAAGATAATGTTTTCCCACCCTTTACTAAAGTTTCCCTCTGAAACTTTTGACTAGACTCATTGACTTTCAAATCTGGAGGGGACCTTAGATATCATTTAGGCCAATTACTTCATTTTAAAGATCAATGACTCACCATAGAGAGTTTAAATGAATTCCCCATCATATAACCAGTTATTGGTAGGAAACAACATCACTAGTCATGTTTGCATTTCCTTTCTTCCCAACTATACTGCAACCTCTTATAGGATAGAGACTTCATCTCAGTTATTTGTTTGAAGATATCTTGAAATGCTTTAGCTGTGAAAGTGCCTGGATGATCTGCAGCACAAGTGGCTTTTAAATAGCTCCTATTGTCCCTGGAGTTTTCTTGGCAAAGATACTGAGATGGTTTGTCATTTCCTTCTTCAGTGGGTTAAAGCAAATGGAGGTTAAGTGACTTGCCCAGGCTCACACAGCTAGTAAATGTTTGAGGCAGAATTTTAACTAATATCTTCCTGCCTTCAAATCTAATATTCTAGCCCAGGGGTGGGGAACCTGCAGCTTTGAGGTCACATGTGGCCCTCTAGGTCCTCAAGTGTGGCTCTTTGATTGAATTCAAGTCTTATAGAACAATCTTTTTTCTTAAGGGGATTTGTTCTGTGAAGTTTGGATTTAGTGAGGACCTAGAGGGCCACATGTGCCCTCGATGCCGCAGGTTCCCCACCCCTGTTCTAGCCATTATGCCACCTAGCTGCCTTCATCTTTCAAAAGAGATCGATGTGGATGAAGTTTGCATGAACATTCTGTCTTTTGGAAATTCAATTAGCATGTAGATTTAAATTCATTCATTTAATATTCCCAAACCAAATTTTACTTTGTGCATTCATATCTGCTTTCCTTTTGATTTTGAAGCTCCATTTAGCTGAATACATAGAGGATTCCAAGTTTAAAAAAAATTGCCAGTCCTCTCCACTCCCTCACAATTGTGCCACATGCCGTAGAAAAAGAATGGCCACAGCCTTGCTGGTAATGACTCAAACCATTTCAAGGAGATGAAGAAAACATGGTAACTAACAAATGAGCTATTAAAAAGCCACATGTGCCATAGAACATCTAGACACTGTCACAGCTAAACCATTTCAAGGTTTATTCCAAACAAATGAGATTGATTAAGTGACCAGCATTACATAATTGCTATTGTCACATGCCTTGGCAAAGAATCCCTCCAATTCCACAGTCTTCAGCTTTTCCAACCTTTGATGAGCTTACTTGTAGTGGTCACCATTAAGTTGACAATTTAAATAATCCATTGAGGATGTTCAGAAGAGGCTAGATTCTTGATCTTTAAATTTAGAAGGGACCTTAGAGATGCTCTGTCTCAATTCCTTCATTTCAGGAAACTGAAGCCCAGAGACTGATTTTCCCCAAATCATCCAACCTGTATTGGAAAAACAAACAAACAAACAAATAAAACAAAACAAAAAAAAACCACTGCTCACGTTTCTATGGCTTGTCTCTCCAACTAGACTCTAATCCCTTAGAGAATAGAGACATATCTCATAGTTCTTTGTCCACTCCCTTGTTATCTTTTCTCCAGGATCAACATACATCCAAAGAAAGGGGGACAGAACAAAATACACCAGACTAAATTCCAGTTCCACAACAATCACAGAAAGTCCAACCAAAAAGTCACCTTCAGGAATGTAACAATATTGAGAAATTGTTGGTCCCATGATGAAGGTGAAACAGTTGTTGGATTCCAGAGTTTAATCTGAAATTTTTTCTGAACTGAGTGGAACCTGGCTCTACTGCCTAGCGCCCTCACTGCCTGACACTGCCTTGTAGAAGCTACCTGACGCTTTTCTGTTCTTGTCTGAGCCACTGGCACCTTCCTCCAGCACACCCTGCCTCCTTCCAGGGGTTAGTATAGTAGCTACTTAATGCATAGTTGTTAATTGCCTGATTCTACTGTCTGACCCTCAGAATCCATGAATTTCAGGGTCCCTGAGCCTACCCATGGAACCTGAACTTGACTTTTCCTGCTAACTATGAGTAATTAATCCTGACATGTTTGACCACACAGAGAGTAATCACTACCCATTTCAGTGGTTGGTGGGTAGGTGGAAGTTATTAGGATAGAGATCTTGTACTTAATGACTACATGAATAGTGATCTACTTTTTAAAGATGTGTTGTCCCAGAATCACAAATATCAAATATAGTTCGTAGGATTTACAGTTATTATTACTTTTTTACAGATTGAGAAAACTGAGGCATCTAATTTTTAAATCATATTCCCAATGTTCTATCACAAATAAAGAAATGCTCAGGCTAGATTCCCATTTGCCCAGGGCCTAAATCCTTCCCAGTAGACCACACCAGCTTTCTCCAGATACCAATGGCTTACAACCACAGACATTAGTGACAGCATGCCTAATGTTTCTGAGGAAAACTGTCCTTAGAATGTGGTGAATTGAAGCAACTGTTACAAGACTCTTGATGCCATGGAAATTAAATGAGTTTTGACTCAGAAGAAGGAAGAAGGAGGTGATTCTGCGGACAAATATTTAAAAGAGACCCAATGTGTATAGATAAATTGTGACCTTAGAGTAATGAGAATAAATTCATATACTTTACACAGAAATCTGTCTCCTTGCTTCATAGTAACACCTACACAGCACAATTTCAACTATGTAATTTACTAGTTGTGTGACTCTGAGGAAGTCAACTAGTCTCTCTGGGTCTCCACTTTCTCCATCTGTAAAGGAAGAGATCAATGAGCCCTATGTTACCTTGTCTGGCTTACAGCACTTTTGTGATTTCCAATTAGACAACGTGAGTGAAAAACTGTGTAAATTTTAGAATGTTATAAAAACACATTATCAGTTAGGGGCATGCTAGAACCAGACTCATATTGGCTTGGGTAAGATTCCACTGTTAAATTTTCAATGTAAGCATTTGTACTTTAGAAATTGGCAAATACTACAAATTGTACTCCACATCGATTTGTTGTTTAATGGACATTCTAGACTCTAGGCTTGAGAAAGTAATGGAGAAAATGCAAATAATGAAGAACAAATTTAAAACTATATATTACATACTTCCCACCCCATCCTCCTTCCCCCAGAAAGCTTTTTGTTAAACATTTACTAAAAGACTCCTGGTTATCATTCTCTTTATCTGTCTCTTAAGCAGCACCAAATCTGACTAGACCAGTGGTGGGGAATCTGTGGCCTCAAGGCCACATATGGCCCTTTAGGTCCTTGGGTGCGGCCTTTTGATCCAGTCCAAGTCTTACAGAACAAATCCTTTTAAGGGGAATTGTCCTGTGAAGTTTGGATTCAATCAAAGGGCTGTACTCGAGGACCCAGAGGGCCACATGTATCCTCGAGGCTGTAGGTTCCCCACTCCTGGACTAGACCTTAAACTACTTTTTTATGGCATTACTGATTTTTATAGAAGGGACTAGCAGCGGAGTACATGGCTATGGGTATTTAATGAATACTGAGAAAAAAGTCCAAGGATACACACACACACATACACACACACACACACACACACACCCCTTCTTCTTGAAGCTTTTTATGGGTGTATATATGCATATATATATATGTGTACATATACATATATACACACATAAATGCACACATATACTGCACACAAACATACATATACATACATACATACATACACACACATCCCTTCTTCTTGAGGCTTTTTATGGGTTTATATATGCATATATATATATGTGTGTACATATACATATATACACATAAATGCACATATATACTGCACACAAACATACATATACATACATACATACATGCACACACACATATACATATGCCTTTAAATAGCATCATCAAAATCGCCAACATTTCTATAATGTTTTACAGTTTTGTAGCACTCTTCTCAAAGGCCGGTGAGGTATGTAGTGAAGGTACTGTTCTTCTCATTTTGCACGTGTGAGGGCCTGAGGCCTAGAGAGATTCACCGGCTTTTCTGTAGGCAAGTATCTAGCCAGAAATAGTCAAGATGTCGAGACCAGCCCCTTCACTGCCTGATGTATGTTTATTCAAAATATAACCAAAATGAATTCAATGTAATTTTGGGGGAGAGAACTAACAAGTGATAGGATCATTAAGGCCTCACAGAGAAAGTGAATCTGGAGCTTAACTTTGAAGGAAATTATGGATTCTAAGAATTGGAGGTGAGCAGGAGAAAGCTATGCAAAAGCATGGAGATGGGAAATGACATGTCATGGGTGCGGAATACCAAGAAGACCAATTTGGCTGGACAGGAGAGTATGTGAAGTGTAGAAATAAACTTGGAAATGTAGGTTTGAGCCAGGTTGTGACTGTCTTTATACACCAAATAGGAGTTTGTATAATGACTAGGAAAAAGTGATAATGTGCTCCAGCATCATTTTTTTGAGGGGGAGGGGGAAGTAGGCTGCAAAATATTTTCATTTGCTTTTAAAACATTTCATTTAAACACACACTGTTCTCACTTGTTGTTTCTCTAATCTCCCTTTGCATGGTTTCCCAAAAACAACTCATTATTTTCAATGTAATTTGTATCATTTTAAAAACTTTATCAGAGCAGTTGCAATGCAAAAAAAAGTGCATAATAAAAAATTACCTAGAAGCCTCTAATTACTGCATTAGCCTATAATTATTACATGCAAAAATACAATGCTATACAGAACAACAAACCAGGAATAAGGATTTAGCTCAACCTAACAAAAATTCTGTTAAAATAATGGTATGTGTCTGACTTCCTGCCAAAGACAGAACACTGGGAGCGGATGATGGCTGCTCCTTCTTACACCGGTGCCGCTCTAAGGGACTTAATGCAGACCACATGCTGGCCTCAGGATTTTGGAAATACCCACTCAGATTTCTCATTCCTGCTTTTGTGCTTTCACCTTACAATTTCCCTGTGCACAGAGCTCCCTCTGAAGTCCAAGCCTAGACCTCAAGGGGTGATGGAACCAGGTAAAAGCAACCTAAGCTTTCAACAAATCACAGGGAGAGAAAGAACCTTTGAGTTCAAGTTCAAGCCCTGCCTCTGACCCTATTTTCTATGTCTTTGTGGGCAAGTCACTTAACCATTCAGAGTCCCAGGCAGTTGAATAAGACTACAAGTTATGAATGAGTTTTCTGATCTCACTAGTGGTGGGAGAATCCTACTCTGATAAAACTACCAGTGCATGTACTGTTCCTATATAAAAATGTGTGTATATTGGAGTTGTACATAAATTTGTATCTATACATGTATGTGCATGTGTACATATATAATCACATAGATACACTGTATGTATATATGTTGACATACAAGATGTATGTCTCTATGTCTCTATCTATCTATCTATCTCAATACACACTTATTAAGCACATAATATGTACCATGTGCTGTGATAGGCTCTAGGGACAAAAAAGACAAAAATTTAAAAAAAAATCCTTTCCTTCAAAGAGAGACTACATTCCAGATGTGTGACTATGCATTGGTCAGAAGAAATTTCATCAGTGAAGGATTCCCAATACAGAAATATCTACTCCCAACGTGATTGACAACTCACCTGTAAATTGTAATCTTAGTTGCTTGGGGGCAGAGAGAGCAGATAAGTGATATCAGTTTAGTCAGAATTAGTCATATCAATAATATATGACATATGCCAGAAGCAGAACTAAAATTTAAGTCTCTGAGACTCCAAGGCCAACACTTCAACCATTATACCCTGTTACTAAAATGTTTATCCACAACAAACTCTGTACCTCTCTCTTTCTCTCTCTCCTCTCTCTCTCTCTCTCTCTCTCTCTCTCTCTCTCTCTCTCTCGTCTATATTTAATACATAAATACACATATGTATGAATAGAATGGAATGTCAATAATGTTAAAAATTATAAACATGAGGGTTGTAAAAAACTCTGGAAAGACTTTTATGGAACAGTGTAACAGGAAGAAAGCAATCAACAACAACAACAACAACAACAGTGCTACTACTACTACTACTACTACTACTACTACTACTACTCCTAATATGAATAAACCCAAGCATTTATTAATTACTTATTACATGCAGGTACTTAGTTGCTAGAGATGCAAAGAAAAATGTAAAACAGTCTCTGCCCTCAAGAAGCTTGCATTCTATTAGAAAAGATTATGTGCACATATAGAGGTGTAAATAGAAACCTCTCTGTCTCTGTCTATTCCCATCTTAATTTTTCTGGTTCTGTCCCTGACTCTGGTTCTATCTCTGTCTCTGTCTCCTACCTTGCCACCAATATTCTGAATTGATTACATAGCTTGTGTGCCCTCTTGCTATCCCTGAAATAGGGCAGGCAGAGGGACGTGACATGAAATACAAGACTGTAGGAAGTTTTGATTGCAAAAGGTACAGTTAAATTGATGCAGAGTGGTACTTAAAGTTTATCTGTCACTCATCCCTGATATAAGTATTCGTTTGGCAACAGTTTGCTGTCTACCTATGGCAGTTTCTCTCTAATGCTAGTTGAACAAGAACGGCTAAGTACATGAACAGAGCCTTGGTAACATTCCAGTTCCATGACAAAGGGGAGTTCCTGGTACCTGGAGATGTGGTTCTGTGGACCTGTTTGCCATACAACCGAAACCACAAGAATCAGGAAAGTTTTGACAAAGCTCTCTAACCCAATGATAGTGACTTAAATACCAGGTTTTGCTTCCTATTTCACATGGAGATGGTAGGTCTTTTGAAAGTCATTAAACATCCAATTAGTACTTTTTAGTCCTTGTTACTGTGTCTAGGATACTGAAAAGAAGAATGAGAGAGTCTAGCTTCAAAGCAGAGTCTTGGGAAGGCCTAGATGTTGCCCTGGAAGGTACTGTCTATGTTACATGTGATTAATCCTTTTCCTTTTCCTTTGTGTTTAAATCATGACTTTTTGTAAAGGCGTATAAGAGAAGCAACACAAAAGGGAGGTAGAGGAAGGGATCCAGTCAGAGAATGATTACATGTTATTTTACCTGGGTATAAATCTACTGGTAGAAACCAAGGAAGAGTGAGGATGGTCCCTGGACCCCAAATGCTATCAAGACCTTGTTTTATATATGTACATATAAGCACTCCATATATACATATATATGTGTTGAAAACATATTATATTTTAAAAGAGAGGCAACATGGTATAATGGAAAGACTCAAATACTCAGAATCCAAAGACCTGTGTTCATGCTTTGGCTTTATCACTGTTTAAGCATATGACCTTGAGAAAGTCACATAAATTTACTGAGGCTCAGTTTCCTTATATTCTCAAAAGATTTTAAGCTGGAAGGAAATTTAAGAGATTAACCAGCCCAACCTCCACATTCTAACATTGTAGATTGTGTAATCCAAAGTAATTTCTCCAAGGTGACATAGGAAATAAGTAGTAGGACTGGGATTCAAACCTAGGTACCCTGATACCAAATCTAGGGCTTTTATCAATATCTGAATGCTCTTTCCCACTACACTGATGCCTTTTTTTTTTAGGCATTGGAGGTTAAGTGACTTGCCCAGGGTCACACAGCTAGTAAGTGTGTCAAGTGTTCGGTCTGAGGCTGGATTTGAACTCAGGTCCTCCTGACTCCAGGGCCGGTGCTCTATCCACTGCGCCACATAGCTGTCCCCACTGATATCTTGTTAAATGGGGATAACAACAAGGCTTTTACGAGGAGAGCACTTTGTAAGATGCAAAATAATATAGAATGGCAAACTATTAAAATAAATAAAAAGAGGAGATTCTTAAGTTTATTGCAGAGTTCAACAAATTCTGGGAAGGCAAAAAGTAAATTTTTTTCACTATATACCTAACTGTAGGCTGTGGTTTATTCTTACTTCTTCTTTGGTTATCTTCAGAGAGCTAATAAAAATCTGTCTCTTAAAAGAGTGAAAGACAACAGAACATCCTCTGTCCTTTTCTTTTCCAGGTTGGATTTCTAGTTCCTTTAAAGTTCTCCTCCTGGATATGATCTGATCCTCAAATCCTCTTTCTGGCTTTTGGTAAACCCTGTTCTGACAACTGATGCATGAGCTCTTCAGTCATTTGGTTTAGAAATGGGCACAAGGAAGTGGACAGGGGCTAGAAATGGTCAAATCAACAGACAAGTATTCTCACATTGTTACTAAATTTCTATTTCTTGCTCCACCCACCCTGATAGTGTGCCTGTTTTTAATACTGTCCTATGGGATGGAATGAATGATTCCTGGTTGGTTAGCTTTTTATTCACCAAGACCCAATTGTCTTCTGTGCTGTATTTGAATTTTACAATAGCAAATGGCCTCCCTGATCACTTGGAAATACTAAATCTTTTAAATTAATTTCCTTTATCAGCACAAGTATAATACCATTAATACATTAATCCAGACGGTTTTGTGGGTAAAAAAAAAAAACATCAGTTTTAGTATCACAGGACTTGGTTTGGGGTCTGAGTTCTTAAATAAGGGCAGAACGAGGACAGAATTAGTAGCAATTTATGTACTTTAGAGAGGTAGATTTAGGCTTCAAATAATGAAAATCTTAGCCTACGTGTCTCGGAAAAAATAAAATTGAGAGATCTCAGAGTTGTTTTTTTTTTTTGTGTGTGTGTGTGTGTGTGTGTGTGTTCCTTTGTACCAGAGGTTTTCAAACAGGTTGGATAACCGCTTGTCAGAGATTCTGTATAATGTATTGTTGCTCAGGTAGCGGTCAGACTAGGTGACCTCAGAAATACTTTCCCAAATTTGTAATTCTTCAATTTTAGGATACTGTGGGTCATTCACTGAAAACTGGAAAGGACTTTGGATACTGCCTCTTAAATTGGAAAACATAGGTTCAGAGAAAGGTAGGGACTTGCTCATGGTTGCACAGTTGTCACAGAATAATGGAATCACAGGATCTCAAAGTTGGAAGGGACCCCAAAGGATATCCAATCCAAACAATTCCTAAGGAGCAATCACCTTGACAGCACCTCTGTAAGTGGGTGCCCATATTCTGCTTGAAGATATCTAGTGAATCAATTATGTTTGATAATACATGGCCAAGCCAATTCTACAGTACCAGATCAAGTGCTCTTTCTGTCACATCATTTATGACTTGAATGACCTGGGTCAAAGTACATTATGTCCCTGAGCCTCAATTTCTTCATTTATAAAATGGGGATATTATTAAGAATACCTTTTTCATTCATAGTGGTAATGGGCATCAAATGGAATTATTTGGGCAAAACACTTTGTTAACCTGGAAAAAAAAAAACCTCAAAGTGTCAGTTGTTACCATTGTTAAGAAAATAAATTGTTAACTACTAATAAAAACGTTCATGTTTTCAAAGAATTCTGTAAGTACAATAAGTATGATCATTAGTATAAGAAGTAATTTAAACTGGGACAGCAATTCCTATGTGATGTGATTTTAGGGCTATCTCCCTCTGTTTCAAATCTCATTCCACCAACCTTCTAAGGCATTGTCCTCTCCTTTCGGTGTCCATTTACTCCTACCATTTTAAATCACACTGTGTACTAGATTGGTATTATTATCCTGTCTAATTGACTGTTAGAAATCATATTCCCCCTCTATGCCTTGTTATCTTCCTTTTGGCTCTATTCCTAGACTGGTCATTATCAATTTCTTATTTTTGTTTTAAATTAGCTGAGAAGGGAGAAAATTTAAGTGGGAATTGACCTTCAGTTCCTCAGTCTATTAGAAATATTTATTACAGATTATGGAGCATTCAGATCCTAACTCTGCCACTTATAATTTAATAAGTGACCAAGTCACTTAGAATCATTGACCCTCAGCTTCCTCATCTATAAAATGAGAGGGCTGGAGAAGGTGAATTCTAAGGTCTCTTCTAACTCTAAATCTATGACATGGTAAAACAATGAAATGCCACACCAGCATTAATTGAGGAAACTGAAGATGCTTGGCCTGGAAAAGAGAAGACTTTGAGGGAATATGGTAGCTAAAGTGCTTGACAGGGTACTTGGGAAAGAAGGATTGGATTTGCTCTGCTTGGCCCCAGAGGACAGAACTAGGTACAGTGAGTTCTTATTTCAACAATGGTTTGGAAAGAGGAAGATATTAACCTGATGTGAGAAAAAAACATAAAAGCAACTTCTGAACAATTAGAGTTATCCAAGAGTGAAATGGGTTGCCTTGGGATATAATGAGTTTCCCATTCCTGAAGACTTTTAAAGGTATATATGTGTGTATACACATATACACAAATGTATGTATCTATGTATGTATATATGTGTTTGGTGTGTGTGTGCTCATGTGTATATATATATATATATATATATACACACACACATGCAACATGTACAGGCATATATGTATATATACCTATCTGCATATTGTGTTTGTGTGCACATATATACACACATATACATGCAATGCATATAAATGTGTGTACAAATACACATGCATGTACACATACATATACATATATACATTTACGCAGACATACACACACACACATATGCAGTTAGGTAGCACCTAGATGCTAAATGGAGCACTAAGCATGAAGTTCTGAGTTCAAATCTGGTCTCAGACACTTACTAGCTGTGTGACCCTAGGCAAATCACTTAACCCTGCTTGCCTCAGTTTCCTCATCTGAAAATGAGCTGGAGAAGAAAATGGCAAACCACTCCAGTATCTTTGCCAAGAAAACCCCACAAAGGGTCATAAAGAGTCAGACATGACTGAAATGACTGAACAACCACAAAACATATGTAAATAGATAGATATTTATTTATACATAATGTTTATTTATTTATTATCTGAACCTGTTATTTCATTTGTATAGAAAACTTCCAGTGAAGAGAATCTTTCCACCAGTGCAGATTAATACCTGCTCTGTAATTTATAGTCTCAGAGACTACCTGAATCACTCTAAGTTTAAAAGACTTCCAACGTCACACAGTAAATGTGTGTCAGAGAAAGTCTTGAATTCAGGTCTTACTGACTCCTAGGCTGGTTCTCCATCTATTATAACAGTCCATAGAAAATGACAGGTATTGTCAGGCAGATTCCTAGTCATGAACTAGTTATACTAGTTTGTCTCTAAAATTCTTTCCAATTTAGACTCTGCAATAAGTAAGCTCTAGCTTTTCTTTGAAAGCTACGGATGTTGCTCTTTTAAAAAGATATAAATGTATACTCTCAGAAATATTTTAGTCAGAAGTAGAGAATGTTAAACCATTTGATTACTCATGCAAAACATTTAAGGTCCTCTCATTTAAAATAATATATTTTTGAATGACTCAGTATGCTCTTTGGTTGAACAAAAACACACCACACATGTTGTTTTCCTAACTTTCCTGGATGTGATAACAAATCGTGGGAGCAGGAGGATGGTACTGAGTGGGTGCCTGGGATACAAAAGAGGGACAATGGCAATTCCAGAGTTATTTTGTGTTGAACCTACAATTGGGTGAAGGTGTCCTAATGGGGCAGATTTTAGTTTGAAAGGAAGTTCAGTATCAACATTCAGAATAGGGAGGCTCTCATTCTTGAAGCCCCTCCAAAAGAGGAGAACTAAAGTTAGGAGATGAATTCATTTATTGATTTGCATTTGAATCTACATGAAAGTTTTCCTCTGGTGCTCTATCACAGCTTGATTATTTTGCTTTGGAAGAATGGAAACTTCTTGAGGCCAGGAATTGTTTATGATTTGTCATTTGGGTCCCTTAGCATCTGTGCCTGGCACAGAGTAAAAACTTAGCAAATGATTGTTGAATTAAATCAAATCCCCAAAGACTCTCCAGGACTGCTGAGCTAGAAAGACTTTGCATACAGACTCAGTGACAAACTGCATTCCTATCTTCCAATACCCATCCTAGTTAAGTGAGAATAGGTTCCTTGTCTGAAGGATGACCGCCAGGGAACCATCCCCCCCCCGTTGTTCCCTAGCCACACCAGCTTACATAGAACACACACACACACACATATGTGTATGTGTATATATATATATATATATATGTGTGTGTGTGTGTGTGTGTGTGTATGTATACATATAATATATATATAGAGAGCTATAGCTATATAGATATAGACACATATATTTAATATATAATATAATAGATATGGATACACATATATTTGATGTATAATATGATATAATATTATACATATATATTTTTTTCTGTACTAGTCAGAGAGAGAGAGCGCCCTCACATAGAGTGATTAAGCCTCTGACCTTTTAAAATACGGAATATTGAAAAGTTTTCCATGGAGGTTTCTGTCTTTGGGTATTGATCTTCCCAAGAATCTGAGCTTCTTCTTCATCCTAAATCCATTCATTCTGTCCAGAATTTCTTGGCCTGTACTTTGTGATCCCTATCAAAAATAGGTTTCTGGTGGCTCAGTGGACAGAGCTCCACCCTTGGAGTCAGGAGGACCTGAGTTCAAATTTAGTTTCAGACACTTGACACTTACTAGCTGTGTGACCCTGGGCAAGTCACTTAACCCCAATTGCCTCACCAGAAAAAAAAAAAAGCAAAAAAAAAAATAGGTTTCTGGGAAGGCCTGGCTTCCTCTCAATGGTTCAAGACCTGGGGTTTTCTAGTAGTTTTAAAAACAAAGAAGCTCAGAAAGAAATGAGAAATCAAGGAGAAATCACAGGAATATATCAAAGTATCTGACAGAGATCTCCAAAGAGCCGTGGAGAGCTTGGCAGAGAGCAGATGCTTTAAAAATGCCTATTATGCAAACATGATTTGACTGGGACCCAGGTTAGAGAACAGAATTTACAACCTCTGGCTAGACAATCAGTGCAAAAGTATCACTGAAATTCCCAATTAGGAGTTGGTTGTCAGTAGGAATATATCAAGGAATTGTTTTCTTCCACAAAGCTTCCTCGTAATCAGAAGAGTCCACCTGTGGAATAGGCTGCTTTAGGTGATAGATGTCTCCCTTCACTGTAGGAATGTAGAAAGGCTGGGAGACCACCTTTAAGGGATGCCATAGAAAGTATTTATGGATCAGTTAGTGTGCGGGGGAAAGAGGGAAGTCATCAAATTAGATGACCTCTAGGGTGCCTTCTCTCTCTGACTCTTTGTTTCAATATCCTACCATGGGATTCAGTCTCAGTAAGAGTTTATTGATAGACTGAAAATTCCTGATCAATGTGGGAGGATTTATCTAGGTTTCTGTTTTATCCACTAGGTGCCGAAAAATAACAGGTAAAGAAGAGTAATGATAGGGTTAGAGGACCTGTGTTTAAAAGCTACTATTTCTATGACCTTTGGAAAGACTTGACCTCCATGGACCTTAGTCACCTCATTTGTAAAGTGAAGGGATTGGATTCTATAGTCGCTAATGTTCCTTCCAGCCTTGATCTTATGATCCTTTTATTATATAGGGAGAGGGCACAATAATTCCCATCCTTTTCTTATTTAATCTAGACTAAACAAAGGAAGGAGGTAGATAGATAAAGAAAGTGAATTGGGCTGAGGGTCAGGGTTCAACACCTAGCTCTGTCAATAGCTCACTGCGATTCATAAGTTTCAGAAATCATCTAGTTCAATCCTTCGATTCTACAGTTGGAGAAAGTGAGGACCTTAATGGCAGCATATAATAGTGAGAGTGTGTTGGATTTGGGGGAATAGGGTTTCTACAGTACTTTACAACCACAGTACCTCAAAAATCGCAAAATTTAATAGCTAGGAAGGGACTTAGGGGCTATCTAGTCCAACCACTGGTCCCTAGGAGTAGCTAGGTGGAGCAGTAGAAAGAGTAGTGAGTCTGGAATTAGGATGACCTGAGTTCAAATTCAGCTGGAGATACTTACTCATTGTGTAACCCTCGGTGAGTCACTTAGCCTATGTTTGTGGCAGCTTCCTCAACTGTAAAATGGGGGTAATATTGGCACCTACCTTGTAAAGTTATTTTGAGGATCCAATGATAAAATATTTGTAAAAATCCCAGTGACTGGCACATAGTAGGTGCTATATAAATGGAAAATGAAAGAAGGTCATGGCTAATCCACATCATTCAAGGCAATTAGCTATCTTGGTAGCCCAAAGTGTGACCTTGTCAATGCTGCTCCCAGATTCTTACTTCACTGATCACAATCCCCCTCAAAAAAACATAAGACATAAAGGGACTGTGAGTAGCTGAAATGGGCTGAAGAGTTAATTTCATCTAACTCATTCTTTTTATAGTTAAATCAAATGAGGCCAACAGAATAGAAGTGACTTGCCTAATCACATGGGCAGTCAACAGCCAATGTGGGATTTCAGCTCAGATTTCCTGATTCTTAGACTAGTGCTTTTCACACTTTCCCAATGTAGCTTCATATAGAAGCTCATATTTACAGGACTCACCAATCCATATTTTTCCTGTCCTTAAAATTGTCTACACTCTACTTTTTAAAATCTGAACTTAATCTTTGGCCTAATTTAGGATTATTAGGACCTTCAGGATTATAAACAGAAGGGTATTGATGATTAAGCAATCAAATTTCTTTATTTAGGACATTACATTTTAATGAGTTTGGCTTGAAATCTCTTTCCTACCAGCATAAATTATGGTAAACAGATCATGTAGAATTAGAGCTGGAATAAACCTTGGAGGTCATTGTTGGCCTCACTTTACAGATAAAGAATTGAGATCTGGAGAGGTTAATGACTTACTTGCTGAAGGTCAATAATGTACTAAATAGCAGAGCTGTTACTTGCACCTAGAGCCTCTGACTCCAAATTCAGTGCTCTTTCCACTGTCTACCACCATCAGCTCAAACATGCTGTACTCTTCAGGTGGAGCCCTCTAGCCAAGACAATACAAGTCAACATTTTTATTTGCCTTGTTCATAACTTACCAGATAGCCAAGACATACATGTATATTAGATGGGGAGATGAGCCAGTACTGTCATACACGTTTTCTGGGGATAATCTACAAGATGGGAAATTAAGAGTGCATACTATATTATTTGAATGATTTGTGGTTTCATCGATGTCAATAATCCCTGCACTAAGACAGAAACCACTTATCACCTTGACTCCAAAATGGTGATGAGCTTCTTTTCTGAGCTAAATATGTTGGTTCTCAGAATGGCAGATTCAGTCTGTTGATAGGTCCATTCAAGCAGCCTTTCCAGCTTAGGAGAACATGAATGAGCTCATACTCTGCTGGCACAGGCCCCAAGAACTTGGGATACTTTCTATTGAGGTCATGATGGATAATCAGGGACATTTAGGCCTCCATAGAAATTATAGGTCTGTATTTCAATTTCCTTGAGTTTATAATCTTATATATAATATGTACACATATATACATACACACAGACACACACATATATATACACATACACATGCATGTGTAGACATCATATATATATACACATAAATAAAAATGATGGCTATAGTCATGTATATATACTTGCATTACATATATACATATACATTTATGTGCATATATATGTGTGTGTGTATATACATACATAGATAGTTGATGGTTCTTTTTTCAGGATTAATTAAAGGATGTTGCAGTTTCTCAAAGGCAATATAGCTTTACTATGCACATATACATACAAATACACATATATATGGTTGTATATTTATTATCTATTAGGTTCTATTCTATAGCTGTCTTTGTAAACATGCACACACATATATTTCTTAGAATATAGCATACTCTTTTCCATATCCATATTTATCCCATAAGTTTGTCATGGAGATAGGGGGGAAGTTCATCTGACACATGGGGGCCTGCCTTGGCTACTCTTGACATTATGAGCACACCAGTGGAATATATAGGTTATACCTTGATAATCTCTCACCCTTATCTTGTGACTAACAACCATTTTCAATCATACATTCATCTAATGATATCTCTTTCTATAGTTCTCTTTTATAGCTCCTAATTTGTAATATGTTGTAACCTTAAGACATCACCAGACACTTCTCTTGACATCACCTTTCACTTCTCCGTGGTCTTCTAGGACATATTACATTTAGATTATTCAGAGCTTATAGAGTTTCATTACTCACTGCCAATGTTCTAAGCTCTGATACTATAGGATTCTGTGACTAGATGTTTTCCTACTAAAAGTCATAATTGTCCTATACAAAAAAGACAAACTTTGAGGACCAATAAATAGACTTGTAGATGAGTCAAAATCATGCAAAAAAGCAAATACTTTACTCTTCTAATGATAGAACATTTGTCTATTCCAAATTTTATATACAAGCAATATTATTGCATCTTTTCCCAGAAGAATTTGTCATCAGAACTAAAATAATTTTCTGAACAAGATATATAAAAAATGCTGAGAACACTTTGCCACTTCTATATTTATTTTGGTTCCACATAATCCTGTGGTCAGGGATAACCTTAAGTGTAGGCTGAATAGGCAATCACCTATGTGAACAATTTCAAGAGACCTAGGAGGGTGCCTCTTTTTAACTGCCCAATTAAATATCATTCCACTTTATGCATGAAATTCTATCGTGCTTATTTTGTTCCTTCAGTTTATGATTTTAATTACTATGAATATAGATCTTCCTAGGAAGAGACTTCTTTTAAATCAGTTCTCATTCATTTATACTTCAGTGTGAATGAGTTTCATATCCTTTCACCTTAGTACTATTAGTATTAATAACAGCTCAAATTAATATAACAATTGTAGATTTATAAAATATCTTCTTCACAACAGCTTTATGAAATTTAGGTCATGCAAATATTGTCATAACCATATTGTAGATGATGAAATTGAAGCTCACAGAAGTTATTAAGTGACTTCTCTATTTTCACACCATCACAGGCAGGACTCATGCTCCCATGGCTTCTGAATTCTGATCTAGTGAAGTCTTTACTATAATATACTGAATGAAAAAGAATAGGAGACCAGTAGTCTTCTGAATAAATGCATAGGGTGCCACTGAAGGAAGAAAAGGGGGATAATTGGATCATAGGATTTTTAATTAGCAGGCATGAGATTATTCCAATCTCATTTTACAAATCAAGACACTGCAGCCTGGAAAATGGAAATTATTACTATTTCCCCCCATGTTTGCCTAGCTAGTTAGTAACAGGTAGTTGCTAAAGAAGATAGAGTGATGGTCCTGGAGCCAGGAAGGCCAGAGTTTAAATATGGTCAGACACTAGTTAGTGATCTTAAGCCCCGAATGAGACTCGATTTCCTCACCAATGAATTGATAGTGTAAATATCACCTACCATGTATTGTTGTGACAATAAAGTGAGATATTTGTAAAGAATTTTGTAAAAGCACCAAATAATTTCTAGCTAATTTTATTTTTATTACTGTTATTTTTATAATTGCATAAATAGAGCTAGAAGTCTACTTTCCTCTGCTTCCTACTAAAGGATATTAAAAAAAAACCTCTATGAAAATTGACTACATGAATGAAAGTTTTAAACATAAGTATACATTTATATGTACTTAAATCTTCTAATGTGTGATTTCATTGAATCAGATGGTCCTCCCAACAATGTAGATCATAACCTATACGTAAGTACTTGCCCATCTTTTAAAATCTTATCCAAGTACTTATATTCCATAAGCTTTCCATAGGGCAGTGTACCCTATGTCTGATATCACCTAGCAGGAGCTTCTCAATAAATACTAAGTACTTGATGTTGTTTTTCCTGATGCCGTGATGGAGCCATACAATGGATACAATACACTACAGTACAGTACAGTATAATATAATACAATACAATAAATACACATTTAACTGTTCTACTTTGTAACCAAGATTTTTCAAGGTGACAGGCCAGAGTAAAGGGTGCAATCTGTGTCCATAAAGATAGGTAGTTACTGTATAGGTTATTATAGTATATCCTTCTTAGCTCTGTGTTCTGTCCCACTGCTAAATTTTGGCCTGTTTCAATCTGTTATGCTGAGCTCACGATTACACTTGGAGGAGAGAAAGGGTATGTATGTGGAAGGGGAGTGGTGGTAGATTTAGTCACTTGGGTTCTATTTTCCTCTTTTAGACATTAAAGGGCTAAATGACTTTATATGACTAAGAAATTCCTGGATGTTTTTCATGCATGAAGAATCAAGCATAGTTTAGAAAGCTCTGTTTCTATTTGTTGTCTTAAAATATTCTGAATTTAGTAACCATCAACAAAAGTGCTCTCAGTGGTAGTACATATACTAAAATTGGAATGGTACAGAGAAGATCAGCATGGCCCCCATGCAAGGATGACACACAAATTTGTGAAGTGTTTCATATTTTTGAAGACAGATCTTCATGAAAATAAAATAAAATGTAATTTTAAAAAGCATCAACAAAAACACATAACCAAATACTGAGATAAGGAAGAAGCATGCATACATGAAACCACACATTTCTTCTATTTATACTTTTTGAAAGCATATATACTTAGTTGAATAGAATCATAATAAAAAGTAATCTGTTTTCATGTCCTCTTTTGAACTCTTTTTATTTTATGGAATTTTCTGTTTAGTTAATGCAATTGTTATTATTATTTTACACAATTCTCAGCAGTTGTCTTGATACCTTGACCAGATGCCTTGGAGTTTTTGGTCCTCACATCTCTACAATGTCCTGCTTGGGGCTGTACTATACTGATTGTTGAGTGTCCTCTCTGTACCATTAATTAGGATTCATCATAGATATGCTTTATGAATTCACTGCTTTCTCCCTGATCATCTTCTCACTAACTACCTTCCAGCATTCATGTGTCCTTACCACCTCTCACCCTTCCTAATAATATTAATGTCTTATTTTTACATTATTATAGTTATCTTCAGTATCCCTTTCTCTCTCCCTCCCAGAGAGCTATACTACATAACAATTAGTGATTTTGAAGGAAAAACAATCAACTCAACTGATGGATATATTGAAAAAGTACCTGAAAACGTGCTATTTGCAACAATTGTGGACTTTGTACCTCCACGAAGAGGTAGATTAGGATGTTCTGTGATATCTCTTTAATAGAGTCATGCTTAATCTTTATGATTTTGTTACATCAACTTTTGATTTTCTTTGTGGTCATTCTTTCCACTACATTGTAGTAGTTATTGTGTGTATTTTCTTGTATCTGTTTTTTTTGTGTGTTCTCTACTTTATCAAACATTAGATTATTGCGTTCTATTGTTTCTGATTCTCTCCTGTCTCATGCATTCCATTGATATATCTCACTATGTCTCATGTATTCCATTGATCTATCTCAGTGTTTTTTAACTAACACCAGATGGTTTTGAGGACTCCAGCTTTATAATACACAGTTTGAGTTCTGGAAGTGCAATTTCCTCTTTATCACTACTTCTTTTCATCATTTACCTTGATATTCTAGATCTTTGTTTGTCCAAATGAATTTTGGTATTATTTTTTCAAGTTTTATGAAGTATCCCCATGATAATTTGATTAGTTTAGCATTAAGTGCATTAATATTAATAGCACTGTTATTTTTATTATATTGGCATGGCCAAGCTATGAGTACTAAATATTCCTCCAGTTACTTAAGTTGTTCTTTATTTCCTCAAGGAACACTTTGCTCCTGCATCCATGTCTTTTACATACTTTCCTGGGTCAATCTCCAGATATTTACACATTTTTTTAATAATTTGGCATGAATTTTTCTTTTATATTATTATTTCTTTGATTTTGTTACTATATAGAAATGCTGTTGATTTGGGGAAGGGTTATTTCATAGCCTGCAACTTTCTGGAAACTCTTAGTTGTCTCAATTACTGTCACTGCTGAATCCTTAGGATCTTCTAAGTATACTATCACATTATCAACAAATAATAATTTTACCTCCTCTTCCTTTATTTTATGCTTTCAATTTCTTTCTTTTTTCTTATTACACTAGCACTTCCATAACTAGTTGGGAGAGTATCTCTGTTTTATTCCTTATATATCTATCTATCTATCTATCTATCTATCTATCTATCTATCTATCTATCT
>NW_020954619.1:45281017-45291489 GCF_900497805.2 Vombatus ursinus | reverse complement strand
TCTATCTATCTATCTATCTATCTATCTATCTATCTATCTATCTATCTCTCTCTCTCTCTATCTATCTCTCTCTCTATCTATCTATCTATTTATTTTACTTTTGGTGAGGCCATTGTGGTTAAGTGACTTGCCCAGACTCACACAACTAGTAAGTGTCAAGTATCTGAGGCTGGATTTGAACTCAAGTTCTCCTGACTCCAGAGCCTGTGCTCTATTCACTGTGTCACCTAGCTGCACCCCCATTCTGTATTTATTAGAAAAAAATAGCATATCCCCATTGCATGTGATGCTTGCTTTTGTTTTAGATAGGTTTTTTATGATATTAAATAAAAGGGTGTGCCTATCCTTTGTAGAGTTTTTAGCATAAAACAGTTGTACACTTTGTCAAAGGTTTTTCTGCATCTATTGAGATGTTGTTGTTCATCCTTCATACTTGAAGAGTATTAACAATATCATGATGTTGTGGTCAAGATACAATATGTTCAACTATGGCTGATCAGTCAAGACACCACCCATCTATTAAGATAATAATTTTTTTGATGTTTTGGCTTTTAATATAATTAATTATGTTGATGATTGCTTTCACCATAATGTTGCTTCTCTGTTTATCCTTTTTTATTTTCTTTTTGGACGTTTATTTTTGCTTTGACAAATAGCATGATCACAACTCCTACTTTTTTGGATTCACTTGATAAAGAATATTTTTTCCATCCCTTCAGCTTTCTTTTGGTTATGTCTTTTTTCCCACTGTTTTTCTTGTAAGCCACAGATTGTAGTGCTTTGTTTTCTTATACAGTCTGTCACTCTTTTATTTAAAAAAAAATGTATTGGATTGTTTAATCCATTCTCATTTAAAGTTATAAGAGATATGTTAATATTTTCTCCATTTGTCTCTAATATTGTTTTCAATTTATGATTTTCCCTTCATCTTCTATAAACACAGTGCTAACTCTTTCAGTTACTTTAGCTAATTCTTTTTTAAAGTGGTCCTTTTCCTGTGGATTCCTTCCTTTCACTTTCAACCCCCTGCTCCCATTAGTTATTCCTTTCCTTTTGGGGTTTTGGTTATTAATTCATTTCTAGTTCCTGCTTTTATCTACTTATTTAATTCTTTCTTGCTTTCTTTTTTCTCTTAATGAAGCAGATTATTCCTTTCCTCTCCTCCCCTTAAACCTGTCCAATTCATTAGTCCCCTTTCCAGAGAGGTTATCTCTCACTTTCTTCATTATCCATGCTCTCTTTCTCTCTGCTTGAGACTTATCCTGTGGTTGGTTCATGGTTCCTATCCTTAGGTCTGATCCGTTAAATGCATTTTTTATGGAATAAAATTTTAGTTAAGTATCCATTCTGGGCTTTCCCCTCAAGGCAATTTCTGTGATTACTGGACTGAGCTTTCTCTGGGGATTGCCCTTTTCTATTGTGCCCCACTTTCCAAACTGCCTATTCCTGCAAGTGACATCAAGTACACTTCCCCATGGTAGAACTCCTCTCCCCAATGTCTCTGATTATGTAGCCCACCTTTGATCTATACCTTCCTCCTAATTACCTTCTTTCCATATTTGCCATAAAATGTTCTCCCTGGGACCATGCTCTTCCACTCTCCAACATTCCAGTTGTCCCCAGGAGTTATAACTTCCCCAACTCCCACGGTAGGACAAATAATATTTTCAAGCACTAAATCTCCCAGACCACATCCAGAACAAGGTCCTCGTGTCCCTTCACAGAACATCATTCTTCACTTACAGGAGTATTCATCAGTGGAGCTCTTTCTTACCACCAAAGCAAGACTTCCCCTTTTGTTCTCCCTTTTCAATTCCCCTCCTCCTCACTCACTCCCCTGTAGGTATTTCTCTTCCTGAGAATCCATGGGAGTCCCCTTCTACTCACCAGCAAGTTTTGATTTGACCTAGGCACATCACAAACTTCCCTCTATTACTGGATCCCCTTTCTTTTTTCATATACATTCCCATTTTGTTAAGTAATCCCTTTCCCCCTTCACCTTCCTGATAAAAGATTGATTTAGTTGTATGTGTGGTGCTTTGAGGTTCATAATGCCCAGGCCTCTTCTTTGTTAACTTCATCAATCTTCTCGTGTATGTTTAAAAAGAAATCTCTTATTGGTTTCTCTGCTGTCATTCTGTTGCTATTGTTGTCCTTGGCTGCTACTTCATTCATTCCTCTTTCATTTCTGTTGACTAGCATGTTTGAAAAATAAATGATCTCTTTAGCTATGAAATTTTTAAAAGACTTTAAATAGCCCTTTTCTTCCCCTCTCCTTCCCTTCCTCCATCTTCTATTTCCCTTTCTCCCCTTATTGCCCTTTTCTCCCCTCCCCTCTCCCATTCTTCTCCTATATTCATCTTTCCCTTTGTCGTTTCTCCTTCCTCTCTTCCCTGGCCTAAACAATGCAGTGGTGGAAATAGCCAAGGAGGCCATGAAACCTGTCAAGGTGGATGTCACGGGGCTGTCCTAGAACGTGTTCTCCAAAATGGCCATGTACCTGACAGGTGAGCCGACAACCACCAGTGAAGAGTATAAACTTCTGGAAAATATAAACAAATTAACTAGCTTAAAGTATCTAGAAATGAGACATATTGCAGTAAACTTAAGTAGAAACCTAAAGGACTTAAACCAGAAATATATAGCACTTTAGCCTTATCTTGATTAGATCACTTTAAATCAGGAGCACGTAGCAACTCTTGAGCAGGCAGCCTATGAGTTAGATGCATATTCAAAGAAAATAGAAGCAAAGTACAAGACGTTAGACAGGTGATGAAAGAATTCTTTAGCACAAAGACTTTAACTACAAGAATGTTTCATAAGAGCTGAAATGTGTGGAATGGAATTTATCAAACTTCAATACTTCAAGCTGCTAATCCAAGGAGAATCCCAGCCCCCACCTTCAGTTAGATGTGTAAATTTGGCCATCCCTTGATGTTTTTCTAAAATTGTACCGCCCTGGACCTTCATCTTATCATGTGCTTCATTGTGTGCCCTGAACCAAGGCTCAGAAATCAGGGTCAACCCTGTCTAGAGCAGACACAGATAAGAGTCTTTGGTCTCCCTGTCTCCTTCTTCCTCCTTCTTTTCCAGGGCTCGATCTTTGACTCTTTGTTCTGAATCTGCCCTCCCCCCGTCATAATCTGTTTTTGAATTTAAATAATAAATGCTTACTTATTTGGAAAAAAAAGGATGTTTTAAATGCCTTTTATTATGGAATGTTCATCCTTTTTCATTTATGTTTAAGTTCATGTTTGCCAGGTAGGTCACCCTGGTCATCATCCTGAACTTCATTGCTCTTCAAAACATATTATCCCATTCTCTTGTGTGTTTTGGTGGATGAAGAATAGTCTTGTATTATTTGAATTCTCTTTCCTTTGTATTTGAAGGTATTTCTCCTGATCATAGAATTTTTTGTTTCTGAATTTATTTGCTACAACTAACTAAACTATATCTTGGAGTTTGTAGTGTTGTTTTTGTTTTTTAAGTGATCTATAAACTCAATTTGCATTTTGTTTTCTGTATTCAGAAGTTCTGGGCATTTTTCTTGTTTTTCTTGACTTATGGTGTCCCATGTTTTGATTTGTCATGTTCTTCTGGGAGACCCTATGATCCTTATGTTGTCTCTATGCATCTTGTCACTGATATCAGAATATTTTGCTTGGAAAAAGAACACATTTTTCTTTTAATTTGTTAGTTTTTTTTTGTTTTATTTTGCTTCTCTTTCTTAATTGTCCTTAACTTCTGTGTATTCACATTCCTAATCAACTGTTCTCTCTTTTTTTTCTTTGATAAGTCTTTCCAATCACAGATTAATGTTTTTCTATTTAGCCAATTATTTGTACAGTGCATGCCATAAATTCTGTCATAATTTTCATTTCTCTTTTAAGATACAGAGGAAAAGCAAGTTGTAGTTCTACATTCTCAAATTCCTCATTATCCTGTGTCTCATAGAGTGTTGGATCATTTTTCTTATCTTGAAATTTTAAATTCATAAGTGCCTAAACATGTTTATTAGATCTGAAGGCTACATTTATTTCTGCTTTTAATGCTTTCCCTGCATTCTTGCTTTCCAGTTCGGAAGCCATGAACAAATGAGGAAAAACAAAACAAACAATTGCAAAAAATAAAAAAAGCTACCCACGACATTAAAAAAGGCTAATCTCCTATGCAGTGTTCCACATCCATATTCCCCCATTTTTATAACAAAACTGGATTGAAGGAAGAACTGCCATCATATATCTTTTCTTCATAATTAAGCTTTGTCATTATATTTTCACAGAAATTCATTATATTTTCTTATGGTGCATTCCATATATCACAGTTCTGTTTATTTTGTTTTATATCAATTCACATATATCTTCCTATATATGTCTATATTCACCCTATTGATCATTTCTAACAATGATATTATATGCTATTACATTCATGTACCATAACTTGGTTAGTCAATTTCAATTTGTTGATTATCTATTTTGTTACCAGGTCTTTACTACCACAGAAAGTAATGCCATGGATACTTCAATGAATATGGGGCTTTCTTTTTATTATTGGTCTTTGTTAGATATGTGACTAGTGGTGGTACCTTGGGATCAAAGGATATGGAAATTTTAATTACTTCCTTATCACAATTCTAAATGGCTTTCTAGAATGGTTAAACCTACTCACAGCTCCACTAACAGTACATTCACATGCTTATGTTCTAAAAATCTTCAAATATTGAGTATTCCAGGCTTTTGTCATGTTTTCCAATTTGCTAGGTATAAGGTAAAATCTTGGAGTTGGTTTCATTTACTTGCTCATCATTAGTGATTGGGAGCAAAATTTTATGTGGATATTAATAGTTTACTTTTACAAATTGTTGTTTTCGATAATTTTATTTGTCATATTTACTGTGATCACTTTTCATCTTTCTAACTTTAATAATTCTTATTTTTAATAATTTTAATAATGATTTATTAATTACTAATCCTTATTGTTGAGTAATGCTATAATATTGTTATGCTTTAACATTTCTTTCTGATTTTAATAATTCAGTTTTGCTACCTCTAATTTTTAATTATGGTGTACAGGTTTTTCAGCATTATTTGTTTAAATATTTTATATTATTTCAATTGTTCTTTTTCCTTCATTTTTATCATTTTCACTTTTAATTTTGATTATTTCCTGGTACTTTTTTTTTCTTTTGGAGCATTAATATATTCATATCTCAGCTTCTCTACCTTCAAATTCAATTAATGACAAGATGCATAGAGACAACATAAGGATCATAGGGTCTCCCAGAAGAACATGACAAATCAAAACACGGGATTCCATAAGTCAAGAAAAACAAGAAAAATGCCCAGAACTTCTGAATACAGAAAACAAAATGCAAATTGAGTTTATAGATCTCTTAAAGTAAATGCAGCCTTCAGATCTAATAAACATGTTTAGGCACTTATGAATTTAAAATTTCAAGATAAGAAAATTCTGCCTTAACATGAGCCTTCAGAGATATCAAGTTGCTTGTTAGAAATGTTTACTCTGTGTAGATCGAAGCATACTATTTGCTATTTTTTTTCTTCTGTTGAGCTTTGTTTCCTCTTTCTGGTGGTTCCTCCTATTGGTTCTAATTCTTACTTACAACATCACTAATGTGAAAATATGTTTAATAGGAATGTACACATATAGCCTATATCAGATTGTGCACCATCTTGGGGAGGGTGGTGGGGAGGAAAGGAAAGAAAAAATTTAACCTCAAAAGAACATGGAAGTGATTGTTGATAAATCAAAATAAATTAATAAAAAAAGGAAATGTTTGTTCTGCTTCCCTATTATTTACTGTCAAGGACACTACCATATTCCCAGTCACCAAAGCTAACAACTTAAGTGTCATTGTGACTCCTTACTCTCTCTCTCACCCCTCCCCCCATAATCAGTTACCAAGTACTATTGATTCTACCTTCATAACATCTGTTGCATTTATTCCACCTTCTTTTTTGTTCCACTGATATGACCCTCATCATGGTGCAGGCCACTATCGCTTCATGCCTGAATTATTGCACTGTCATTGACTATTCTCCTGGGGCCTACATGACTATTGGGCCTGTAACCTATGTTGGTTCCCACTCTGCCAGGGACATGCATGACTGCTAACCCCTGCTGTGAAAAGCAGCTTTTCTGGACCCCATCCAAAGCTACTTGAGGTTTCTTCACACAACGTATTTCCCAAACTTTGACTGACAGGCTGAACCTTAATTTTTTTTTTCTTTCTTCGCATTTATTCAAATATTATTTATCATTTTATAATTAATCAATTTTTGAAATTCCCATTTTGGTGTTGATTTTTAGGCTAAAAATAGTAACTATTAAAATGTAACAAAGTGCTTCTCCTCCATATTCTCTTCTATAATGCAATAGCCACCATGCCCCCATCTAGGTGTCCTGTAACACCCCATTTTATCTCGTTTTCTTCTTTATATTGGAATATAAGCTCATTTAAAGCAGGGACTTCCCTTCCTTCTTTCTTTCTTTTTTATTTTATTTGTATTCAGTACTTAACAGAGCAAGTTCATACGCAGCAAGAGCTTAATAAATGCATATTACCTACCTTTTGTCAGTCATCTTGCCTCAAGTATCTCTACAATCCAGTCTATCATCCATTCAACTGTCAAAGTGATCTTCCTAAAGCATATGCCAACTATTTTTCCATGATTGGAACTTTCTCTGTCTCTGTCTCTGTCTGTCTATCTTTTGTGTTTTTTTTTTAGGGTGGGGATGTCTTTTTTATCCCTAGTGCTTAGCACAGTGCCTAGCACATAGTAAGAGTTTAATACATATTTGTGATTTTAGCCCACAAATTATCTAGGTTTTGTATATTTTATTGTGACCTTCAATCTGTGAAAATTTATGGAGGGAAGAAAACTGGGCTGTGAGTGATATTTCAAAGTCAGTCCTGTAGAACTAAAATTGAGCCCTGCAATGATTAGAGCACTAATGCATTTTAATGTGGCTTTTCTTACTTGAAGGGTCCTAGAATAGATTGTTTCTTCAGTTCAGTTTATTTTGTTCTATAGCATTTGATATACTTTTTTAAGTTTCTTTTGTTCTTATTATTTATCATTTTCTTTGGCATAATTAATATTCCATTACACGTATAATCTACATTTTATTCAGCTATACCCCAACTGATGGGCAACCGCTTTATTCCCACTTCTTACTAACATCTTTTTCTTGTACATCATACATATTTCCCCTTATATCCCTTCCTTTTTCCTCCCCCCCCAGAGAATGTGTGTGTGTGTGTGTGTGTGTGTTTGTGTATAGTGGGGAGACACCAGTGTAGAACATTACATATAATGTCAAAATTTTTTGCCTTCATTTTTTATTCCTTTTTAAAAATAGTTATAGTATAAATATATTTTATTAAATGACATATTTTCCTTCTTTGATCTTGGAGCATATACTTTTATATTTCTACTATGCTTCCAAAAATTTTTCCTTAAAATTGTCAATTCATATCACCATAAAAATGCATTAGTGTACTTGTCTTCCCATAGCCCTTCAAACATTTACTATTTTCTACTTTTGTCATCTTTGCCTATCTTATTGAAATAAGGAGGAGAAAATCTAAGATTCAATTTATTTCTTATGATTAGTGATTTGGGGTGTTCTTTCAAGTGATTTTTTCATACTTTTCACTTCCTTTTATAATCCTTTCTTATAATTTTGTCTATTAAATATATACTTGGCTTAAATGGGAAGTAGATTTTGGAATGCACTTATCTCTTAATTTTTAGGGTTTTTTGTAGAAGCATTAAAAAAACAATTTGAGAAGTTTTGATTTGTCTGTTTTTCTGATCTTGCCATCAGGAAAAGTCTGTAGCTATGCTGGGTTGCTATACAAAGCTGGCCAGTGCTTCTCACTGTGCCCCATCTTCCTAGGAGTTTCATTACTACATCCTAGTCACTTCCTTGTTTATTCTTTTAGGTGTAGCTTTTTCCCCCCTCTCATCACCCTCATCCCCTCTGGAAGGTTTGGTTTCCTTTGTCAAACCAGCTTTAGCCTGGGGAAAGGAAGCAATTTGGAGTAACTTCCAGCTAAGATGCTGGTGTATTAAGATCTAGAAAATCCCAGATTCCTCACCACAAAAATGTACCACAAGAAGCAATTGTAAAGAAAGAGAAGAAAGGTATAAGCTCCTCCATACAATCAAGAAGCACACAAATGTGCTTCAAGAAACCCATAGAGGCTCCTAGTGAAATCTGGTAGGGCAGGTGGGAGGCACGGCCAACAAGAAAGCTGGTTCCATTGTGGGGGATCAGCACTGAGGATAGAATCCAAGGAATTCACCCTCTAGCCATAGCAGGAGATAGGTCAGTAGGGGAAAAGTGGGTTTATGGGGAAGGGTAGATTTGTTGAGGGGCTAGTTACAAGTAAAATAAATTCCATCAGTGGGTAGAGTATGAAGGAGGGATTAAAAGGCAATCTAGAAAGAGTAAGTTTGCACTTGGGATATAAGGGGAAGGGAAGATGAAGAGCTGAGCAGAAACAAATTGGTTCAATTATAGATTAATAGTTGAAACCACCTGACTTGTCTTTCATTATCATCTTCTTGGTAAAGGGGGAAGCTGGGGCAAGGAAAAGAAAAGGCACAAGTGGCTAGAAGGGATACATAAATAATAATTATTATGACAAACAAGAATGGGATAAACTCGTCCATGAAACAGAAGAGAAAAGCACAATCAATTAGAAAACAAAAACATTTTGCTTATAAGAAACCACCTTGAAATATAAAAGTTCAATTGAATTAAATATGATTAAAAAAATCAGAGGTAATAATTATCTCAAAAAAGACAATAAAATAGATATTATTAAAGGAGCAGTGAAATTACCATTCTTAAAGTATCACTATGAATCACTATTACATATTTGTGTATCTACATTAATATTTACATACACATTATATACATACACATGCATGCACAAACACATACCCAACAATATCTAAATACCTAAGGGGAATGTTAATTGAATTGCAAAAGAAAAAGAAAGTAGAATATAAAAGTATGGTAACACAGTAATAGTAGGGGAACCCTTTGAGACATATAAAAATCTATAGAACAATAAACAGCAATGAAATTGATGACCTGAATAGAATTTTAGAGACATCAGATTTGATGTTTCTGGTTACTGATGACTAACTGGTAACAGAAAAGAGTATACATAATCTCAGGCCTGCATAAGTCCTTTAAAAATTGACCTAGGATTGTGACACAAAAAATACTTTACAAATTCAGAAAAGAAGAAATATTACACATGTCAATTACTGACCAAAATATAATAAACATTATGTTCAATAAAGGTCCTTAAAAGAAAGAGTTTAAAATAAATTAGAGACCAAATCATTTCATCTGAAAGACATAGTGGGTCAAAGCAAATAGAAACAATAGAAAACAATGAGACAACATATCAATCCTCAGTGTGGACATTATTAAAAAAAATCATAGTAATTGGATGATCATTTGGCCTGGATTTCCCCTTCTTCTCAATTAAGTAATTAACAAATATTTATTGAATTCTTATTCTAGAAAAGCACTCTGCTAATTGCTGTGGTACCCTATATGTTTTCCAACAGAAACACATAAGCTATAGTCCCTGACTTCAAAGAGCTTATCATCTAATTGTGTAGATAGGACATATAAACATGAAAAGATAAGGGATAATAATAGTATAATTTTCTGTGGTACTTTACAGATCTTGAAGTATATTCCTCACAAAAACTGTGCAAAGTAGGCATCATTATCATTTACACATGAGAAAAGCTCATAGAGTGCAAGTGACTTGTTTCTGGTCACATGACTACAAGTGTACCGATAAAATCCATTTTGGGGTCCCAGGTAGCAATGGCAATAGCCTTATTTGGTTAAAGGGCCCCTTCAGCTGCAGATAATGCATGTGGCTAGGGTACCATCCCAATGGGGCTTGCTTGGCCCCTAACAGTTATGGATAAATTGTTTTCTTGAACTTGCTGATACGCCTACCCCAGAGCCTTTGAAAGGATAAATTGCTGGTTAGGTTTGGCTCATTTTAGATTTTCACCGAAAGGGACTAGGAAATTACTCAATATCTAATGCAGATCAGATGTAGGGCATCTATTTATTTTTTCCACATAAAATAAGTGCTTAAAACATGAAAGAACCAAAAGTCATGTAGACAAATATTTAAACCTGGAGTGACAATTTAAAACTATTATTCTACGGTCCCACAAAATTGATTTATAAAATATCAAAGATGAAAATTATGTGAGACTACTGAATTTGTGTTTCTAGGTTACCTTGAATTCAGTCCTAGTCAATTAAAGACACATATATATATGCATATGAACATATATACACACATTTATCATATGTGTATAAACATATACTACGTGCATAGATACCTTTATCTGTATATATAAATATTATATATGTGTGTATAGACATACCTGTAT
>NW_020954619.1:45210108-45281007 GCF_900497805.2 Vombatus ursinus | reverse complement strand
TATACGATAATACACACACATACATAAACACATTATATATACATATATACACACATCTATATATACATATAGGTATTATACGTAAGTGTGATGTGTATGTGTATATAGATGTGTGTGTGTGTGTGTGTGTATGTGTGTGTGTGTAAAATATCTTATGCAACTCACAGTCTTAGAATATTGCCCGGGAGCACTGAGAACTTCATTGACTTGATCACTTAAGGATCACCCAGCTAGTATGCCAGAGGTATTACTTCAGCCTATGTCTTGCTGACTGAGAGAACAGCACTCTATTTACTATGCCACATTGCTGCAAAAGAAGAAATATGTGTCTAACAAAAAGCTTCCAGTGTAAATAATAGTCTTCAGGTTTTCTGGACTTCAATTCCACTACAACACTCATATAGTGGGGAAAATATGATGGTTTTGTCTATAACCCAGTTGCAGGAGGAGAGATAACAGGAGGAGTTTTAAAATGAAAACTCTGTTTTAGTGGTTCATGTAGGACAAGGAAACTATAGAATATGACTTTGGGGTACTCTCTGGACAAATTGCCCATTATTGGAGATAGTCTGCTCAAACTAAATTAGAATTATTACTAATTAAGGGTATGTGAATAAATTTGAATATATTAGTATTTGCTGGTCTCAATGTTTATTAAGTTTATAGTCTTGTTTTAGAAAATTTCATGGCTCTCCAGCAGTCCTATTTGGGGGGTTATCTGCTGGAGAAAGAGGTAGCAGAGGAATTAGAAAAGAAGATGTGCAATTAATTAAAAGGGTATTAGTTCTTGCTCCTAATTAAAATCAAATGAAATTAGGAATTTGACAGGTGTTTGGCCAGAAAGGAAGTATTAAACAGTTTTCAACCTTTGGGGAAAGTGAAATATGGAGGAGGGGGAGAAAAACCTCAAATGCTATCAAAGGCATTTTGAGGGCATTACCTAATCACTCATCTTACTAATAGCTCATATTTCTCTTATGATTTACAGAACACACAATAACCTTAAGACTTAGATGGAACAAGTACTGTTATTTCAATATACCTTTCCAGCATTATTTCCCAATTTTCCCATTCACATAATTTATGTTCCAGCAAATATTGACTGCCTGCTATTCCTGAAACTTTGTATTCTAGCTCATTTTTATCTCCTTGCCTGTGCCTTCATACAGCATATCCTTTGTGCCTGGAACTCACATTCAACTTCCCCCTTTTAGAAATCTTATTTTTTGGGGCAGTGAGGTGGTGCAATGTATAGAGCACTGGCCCTGAAGTCAGGAGGACCTGAGTTCAAATCTGGCCTCAAATCACTGTTTGAGGACTGTTGATAAAGCTTGCTTTTCAACTCTTATCTGAGGTAATGATCTAACTGTGCAAAATGAAAATACATACTGGGCATCCCAAAAGTCTTAGTGCAATTTTAAACTTTAAAAGTTGAAGAAAAAAAATCAAAGTTCTTAAAACAAATGTGCGTAGTGAAACAAATCATATTTTCTTTATTATTGTGTCCAATGTACTAACTTTTTATGATACCCTATATATTTTATAGCATATCTATCTATCTATCTATCTATCTATCCATCTATCTAGCATCATCATTATCATCATCATCATCAATCTATTTGCCTAGAGTATTTTAAGCTATTAAGGCTTAAAACCACATTAAGACTTTTGGAACACCCTTTATACATACACACATACATACATATATATGTATGTATATATATATTTAGATCACACCTATTTATATATTTTTACTTTTAAGGTAAAGTTTAACACTTCAGAAAGGTTTTGAGAATTCCTGGGATACATTTTGGACACAGCCAAAATTTAATTAATTATTTTAGAAAATAAAGCCACTTTTTAGCTGTTGTGTCACATTATGAATTCATATTAGGCTTACAGTTCATTAATATCTCCATATCAGACACTAGGCTATCTACAATGCCTTCCCCATTATACTTGTGAAGATGAAATTATGATGCCAAATGTAAGAGTTTACATTTGCATATATTAAATCATGACCCAATTTGCCTTAATAGTTTAATTGGATGAGGTCTTTTTGGGTCCTAATTCCATCAATCAGTTTATTAATTGTCCTGAGTTTTATATCATCTTCAGATCTGCGTAAACATTTCATCTATTGGTGTGACTCAGTTATTGTTAAATATTCAGCAATATTGGATCAACAATGGATTCCTGAAGCACTATACTGGAGACATCCTTCCAAGCTGACATCAAACCATTTAATGATTAGCTTTTGGGTCTGATCATTCAACCAGTTCAAAATCCATCTAATTATATTAACATCTAAATGATATTTTTCTAGCTTTTCAATAAGAAAAAAAATATTTTTGTCTTTCATTGTTTCACAATGCATTATGAAAATCTCAATAAACTATATCAACTATATTCTTATCTGCCACTTGAGTAACTGTCAATAAAAGGAAGTAAAGTTGGTCTGATATGACCTCTTCCTGTTTAAAGCCATTTATACTCTTTTTGATTATTGATCTCATTTTCTAGATATTCACAGATTATTTTACTCATGTGTTTTAAGATTTTGCCAATAATCAAGTCCATCTCACTGGCCTACAGTTTGTAGACTCTCTGCCCTTTAAAAAATGATTATTTCTTCTTTGCCAGACATATGTAGAAGTTGAAAGAGAAGTAATGATGTAATAATAATAATTACTAATATTTATGTAATGCTTTAAGTTTTTCAAAGTATTCTACATGTATCATCACATTTGGGGACTAAATGCTTTGACCAGGGTATCATAGCTAATAGGCATTTGAGGCAAGAACTCAAGTTTTCCTAACTTCAACACTCTATTAACTATAGCCACTTTGCTGCTATTATTCTCTTTCTTTACATTAAAAAAAAAATCATGCCAATGGCTTGGCAATCACAATAGCTGGTTCTTTCAGTCCCTGAGGATAAAGGTTGTCTGAACCAGGTACTTGAATAGGTTTTAGAATAGATTTGTCCTTTGTAAGTGGTTGGATTAGGTGACCTCTAGACTCTAGTCCTTAAATCTAGCTTTTTCTCTACTCTATCCCTGTTGAAAATATATATTGGTTGTGTGACTCTGACAAATCACATCCTATTTCACTCACCCAAATAAATATCCAAAACTCTAAATTAGGAGTCATTGTTGCTTTGAATTGGTAGAAGGAATTTCCACACTGGGAATTCCCCACAACAATGAATTATAAAAATGGTCTGTGCAGAGTTGGTGGGGTGTAGAACATGTTTCATATAATTTCAGATTCTTCTTATTGTTAAGCAACTTTGTTACACAGGATGATTCTTTGGGAGGCATACGGAGAGAAATATAGGGGGGAAATTAGGTAATTTAAAAATAAAATATATCAGTAAAATTTTATTTTTTTTAAATGGCAGCAATGGACACAACATCTACAGGCATTTAAAAACTTCACATTTATAGGGGCACATTTCTTCTCTTTTAGTCTATAAAAGTCAAGATATATTGAGTCATTTATTTTAATAAGCCTGAAGCACCTAAAATGACTCCATAGAGCTCTAAAAGTCTGAAATCTACAGGTTGGGGTCACTGATCTGATCTATTCCCCTAATATTACATATGAAGAAATTGAGCCACATAGAGGAAAAATGCCTTTCCAAAAGTGACACAAGTGCAGGAGTAAATAACAGAGACTGAGATTTGAACATAGTATGCCTAACTACATTCTGTGCTCTTGGGAAACTTTAGAATTTATTGTAGATCAGTTTGATGGTATTTTAACAGTGCACCCCCCTCCCCATCATCAAAACATTTCTAATGTTGTTTCTGAACTGGAATCTATTGGATACACATATCCCCTTTAAATTCAGTAAACATTTTAAAAATTATTTCTGGAAATCTATACAATGCAATTTTCTACCCCTCTTGGAGATAATTAACAAAATGCAAATTTGGTCAATTCAGCTTTACATGTTTTTCATAGCTGTAGTTTGGAAATGTATCCACAATCCATCTTCTTATCATACAATAGTCTGCTCAAAAGAGAAAAAAATGCATAGCCCCAAAGTCACAAATCATTATTCTCATGGTTTTAGTTTGCTTTCCCTCACTGTTTCTTCCAATCCTGATTGCTCTTCTCCCACAGCTCCAATTTTCATTCCACCTGTGGGCAGAGGAGCAGCAGAAGCATATGGAAATGAATGTCATTTGTATTTCTCACTCTAAGTCCCTCCAAAATTAGAAGATGCTACAATTTCAGATCTTATTTTTTCTGGGCATATAGAATTAGCCATCAGCATATGTACTCATCTTTAATCAAGTAAATCCCCTTCCCCTTTTCTGGGAAGCCTTAATCTATGTTCCCTCATTCTGTGCCTGGGCAATTGTTTCATCTTCTAGTTTTCCCTAATTCCTTTTGTCCCCTTGAGTATCGTCAGATCTACTTCTTCCTAGTATGTCTACCACCACTTCTGCAAAAGAAGGAGAGATATAGTGAGACATGGAAAACGAGTAGGACTGGATTGAGTAAAATCTATGAAATGGGAAATGCCATTTCCTTGTTCAAAAACATTCCTCAACCTGATGTTTAAAACATTATACAGTCTGCCTCTAGCTTATTTTCTCAGTCTTATTTCAAATTTTGCTTCTCCCTATGTTCTATGTTTGAACTTACCTAGACTATTGACAGTTAGCTAGGTGGCTCAGTAAATAGAGCACTGAGACTGGAGTCAGAAGGACCTGAGTTCAAATACAGCTTTAGGTATTTACTAGCTGTGTGACCCTGGGCAAGTCATGTAACCCTGTTTGCCTCAGTTCCTCATCTGTAAAATGAGCTGAAGAAGGAGATGGCATACCACTTCAGTATCTTTGCAAGGAAAACCCCAAATGGGGTCATGGAGATGGAAACAACTCAACAACAAAAATTTGTCAGTTCTGTAAAAATAATACATTCTATCTCCTTTTTTTCTCCATGCACTCACTCAGGTTGTCATACATATTGAGAATGTACAGCTTTTTCATTTCCCTCTCTCAGGATCCTCATTTTCCTTAAAAACTAAGCCAAGGCACCACTTCATCCTTGAATTGCCAGGTGTCCCAACTGCAAATGTTATCTACCTCTTCAAATCAGTTTATATTTACTTATCAAGGGAAGTTCCTTGTGGCCAAGGATTTTTTTAGCTTTATGCTTCATTCATTGCACAGTGCCTTGCACATAGTAAGTATGTATTTTTTATTTTTTAATTTATTTTTTCAATTTTTATTTTTTTCAATTTATTTTTATTTTTTCAGTCTCTTTTCTTTTATTTATTCATTTTTAGTTTTCAACATTCACTTCCACAAGATTTGGAGTTACAAATTTTCTCCCCATCTCATCCCTCCCATCAACCCAAGGTGGCATGCATTCTGAATAACCCTTCCCCTAGTCTGCCCTCCCTTCTATCTCTCCCCCCATTCTCTTATCCCCTTTCCCTTCTATTTTCCTGTAGGGCAGGATAGATTTCTATACCCCATTTCTTGTATTTCTTATTTCCCAGTTGCACGTGAAAACAATTTTTTAATGTGTTTTTAAAACTTTGGATTCCAAATTTTCTCCCTTCCTCCCTCCCTCCCCACCCTCATCAAAAAGGCAAGCAACTCGATATAGGTTATAAATGTGCAGTTATGCAAAACACTTCCATAGTAGTCATGTTGTGAAAAACTAAGTATATTTCCCTTCTTCCTATCCCATCCACCATTTTTCTATCCTCTCTTTTGACCCTGTCCCTCCTCAGAAGTGTTTGTTTCTGATTACCCCCTCCCCCAACCTGCCCTCCCCTCTATCATCCCTCTGCTCTCTTGTTCCCTTCCCCCACTATTTTCCTGTAGGGTAAGATAGATTTCCATACCTAATTGTGTGTGTATGTTATTCCCTCCTTGCGCCAAATCCTATGAGAATGAGATTCACTCATTCTCTCTTACCTTTCCCCATGTCCCCTCTACTGTAAAAGCCTTTACTTGTCTGTTTTATGTGAGATAATTTACCCTATTCTACCTCTCCCTTTCTCCTTCTCCCAATATAATCCTCTTTCTCCCCTTAATTTTATTTTCCAGATGTCACCCATTCATCTTAAACTCACCCTGTCTGTCTATCTATCTATCTATCTATCTATCTACCTATCTATCTATACATACATATCATTTTTTCCCTCCAACTACTCTAATACTGACAAAGGTCTCATGAGTTACAAATATCATCTTTCCATGCAGGAATGTGAACAGTTTAACCTTAATAAGTTTCTTATGATTTCTCTTTCCTGTTAACCTCTTCATGTTTCACTTGAGTCTTGTATTGGAAAGTCAAATTTTCTATTCAGCTCTGGTCTTTTTATCAAGAATGCTTGAAAGTCCTCTATTTCACTGAATGTTTATTTTTCCCCTGAAGGATTATACTCAGTTTTGCTGGGTAGGTGATTCTCAGTTGTAATCCTATCTCCTTTGCCCTCCAGAATATTATATTCCTCAATGTAGAAGTTGCTAAATCTTGTGTTATCCTGATTGTGTTTCCACAATACTTGAATTGTTTCTTTCTGGCTGCTTCCCTTGACCTTGGAACTCTGGAATTTGTCTACAATATTCCTAGGAGTTTTCCTTTGGGGATATCTTTCAGGAGGTGATTGGTAGATTCTTTCAATTTCTATTTTGCCCTCTGGTTCTAAAATATTAGGGCAGTTTTCTTTGTTAATTTCTTGAAAGATGATGTCTAGTCTCTTTTTTTTGATCATGGCTTTCAGATACTCTAATAATTTTTAAGTTCTCTCTCCTGGATCTATTTTCCAGGTCAGTTGTTTTTCAAATGAGATATTTCATATTCTCTTCTATTTTTTCATTCTTTTGGATTTGTTTTATAGTGTCTGGATTTCTCATAAAGTCACTAGCTTCCAATTGCTCCATTCTAATTTTTAAGAAAGTATTTTCTTCAGTAAACTTTTGGACTTATTTTTCCATTTGACCAATTTTGCTTTTTAGGACATTCTTCTCCTCATTGGCTTTTTGGACCTCTTTTGCCATTTGGGTTAGGCTATTTTTAAGGTGTTATTTTCTTCAGTATTTTTTTTGAATCTCCTTTAGCAACCTGTTGACTTGTTTTTTCATGATTTTCTTGCATCACTCTCATTTCTTTTCCCAGTTTTTCTTCTACTTCTCTTACTTGTTTTTCAAACTTCTTTTGAAGCTCTTTCCATGGCCTGGGACTGATTCATTTTTTTCTTGGAGTCTTTGGATGTCGTAGCTTTGACTTTGTTGTCTTCTTCTGGTTGTATGTTTTGATCTTCTTTGTTACCAAAGAAAGATTCTATGGTTTGATTTTTTTTTTCACCTTTGTTTGCTCATGATCCCAGCAAATTATTTGAGTTTTAAACTCTTTGTTAAGGTATGGGTCTGCTTCCAGTGTGGAGAATGTACTGTCCCAAGCTTCAGGGGTTTTGTGCAGCTGTTTTCAGAGATAATTCTAGGGACCTGTAAATTTTCAGCTCTTCCAAAGTGGTATAATAAGGGGCAAGGCCTGGTCTCTGGCCTATGAGTGACCACAAACACTTTTTTCTGCCTTGGAACTGTGAGGAGGATTTCCTCTCCACCACCACCACAAGCTCCACCAGGTCAGTGCTCCTCTTTGCCTCAAGACCGCCACCCAGAACTATGACCCTGATGCAAGCGCAGGCAAAGCAAGAGGATCCTGCACCAGCAAAGAGATCCCTGTAATCCCTCTCTGATCAGTCACTCGATTCCCCCTCAGTCTGTGGGCTGGAAGTTCTAGAAGCAGCTGCCACCCCAGGATGGCTGTTTTTTGTGGGTTTGCTGCTTTAGAATTTGTTTAGAGTCATTTTTACAGGTATTTGGAGGGGTTTGGGGGATAGCTCAAGCAAGTCACTGCTTTTACTCTGCCATCTTGGCTCTGCCCACATAGTAGGTATTTAATGAATGCATTTGAAATAATTATATTATATGTATCTTAAGAATGATTTCTCAGAATATGAGCATTTTACCTATCTACTGTATTTTTTCTTTTACTTGCTATTGTTCTACCCATAAATTTCTAAAAGCTGATTAATTGATTAATAAACAGCTTGTGTATCTGAAATGGTCTTCTTCTACCCTTATGCAGGGGAAAAAATGACCTGAATTGGCCTAAGATTCTGGAATATTTTATAAAATAGCTCTTTCTATCCCCATTAACACCTTCCATGGAGAAGAGACCACTTTAGAGTTAAATTTAATGAAATAACTAGCAAATTGAGTTTCATTGACAATGAGGAAATGCCAGCATAGTAGAGAAATTGTACTAGCAAATGAGATCAATAGCTTTGTGAAAAAGCAACAAATAGTAACTTTTGAGGGAGAGAGGTGGTCCAAATGGGTTAAAGCCCTAGGAGTACTAGTTGTGTGATCTATACATGCCCCTCTACCAATGATATTTTGGAAAAACATACATCTGTGAATGTCTGAACATGGATGGATTTTTATCATTATCTACTTTGCTATTCTGTTTAACCAAGTGTCCTCAAAGCCTCTGTTTTTTTTTCTTTTAAAAAGAACATGTGTGGGGGCAGCTAGGTGGCATAGTGGATAGAGCACCGGCCCTGATGTCAGGAGGACCTGAGTTCAAATCTGGCCTCAGACCAAACACTTGACACGTACTAGCTGTGTGACCTTGGGCAAGTCACTTAACCCCAATTGCTTCACCAAAATAAAATAAAATAAAATAAAATAAAAAGAGCATGTGAATGGGAGATTTTGAACTGTTGGGGACTGATGTTGACCTAAAAAGTTGTAGCTTTTATGTTTCTAGGATTCAGTTCCAATTTGGAGAGTAGAGGTAAATTTAACCTCCAAAGATTATCCTATACCAGATGGATGGTTCCTCTTGTTGCAAAAATACAGGTAGATGAAGCATTTGGATTAAGAGCTTACTATATGCCATGCACTTAGGTAAGTATTGAGGATAAAAATACAGGAAAACAAAATGGTCCCTACTCTCAAGGAACTTACATGCTAATGGGGAAAAGAACACATAGAAGGATCTTGGAAATCAGGGGGCTATACCTGCATGGAGTAAAAATGAATGAGTCAGGAATGAAGTGAGCATGGTTGAGCCTTCTTAAGAACTGGAGTTCTCAATCAGAGACTCACCAATCAGGAGAGTAGATCCCAGGAAAGAGTAATTCCAAGGTGAACAAGGCTGCTGAAGAGACAGATCCATTTGGAAAGTGCCACTAGATTTAGAGTGAGGTCCATCTACATTAGCATCCCATCTCTACTACTTACTACTTGTATGACCTCTGAGAAAACAATTAACCTCTCTACAGAGTGTTTTTGTTTCATCTGTAAAATTAGAGAATTGAACTTCTTGTTGTAGTTCAGTCATTTCAGTTGTGTCTGACTCTTTGTAACTGAATTGTGATTTTCTTGGCATGGACACTGCAGTGGTTTGCCAGTCTTTTCTCCAGCTCATTTTACAGATGAGGAAATTGAGGCAAACAGGGTTAAGTGATTTATCCAGGGCCATATAGTAAATAAGCATCTAGGGCCAAATTTGAACTCAGGTCTTCCTGATTCCAGACCCTGAGCACTATCCACTGTGCCACCTAATGGCCCCAGAGTTGGACTATGTGATGTTTAATTTTCCTTCTCTTTCTAGATCCTGGGATATTTAAAACAATTTGAGTTCAAGAGGTAAAAGAGATAATTACTTCATATGAACTTGTGTATCACTCAAGCTGTTTCTACATTGCCTTCTTTGGGAATAAGGGGTTAATGACCCTGTGTACCTTGCATATAGAAGGGATTTGATGTGTATCAGTGAAATGATTGCATCAAAAATGTGTTTTGGACCCTTATGCATTTGAGTTCACTAACCAAGTAGCTGCCTGAGAGTAGAATATTTTTATTTTCATATGAGGCAAATCTGCCTCTGTACTGCCCCTCCCCCCATCCCCAATGAGTATAGTCAGCTACCAATGTGGGGGGAGGCGAGAGGCGGGGATGGGGAAGTGGGAGAGGAAGAGAAATAAATAATATACCCTCACAGCCTTCTCATTATTATTTCTGGGAAAACATAATAAAGCTACAGCTGGCAGGCACTTATTTTTTTCTTAGTATTTAATAATAGAATTAATTGCTAAGTGGAAAGCTTGTAACCCCCTTTCTGTTGTGCCTTGCCCTCTGCTATCATTATGAATAGATGCAAAAATCAACGCTAATTATAATTCAGAATGTTTGAAGAAATAGATTGAACCATAAAAAAAACTCTACCCCCCATCTTCCCCCAGGTGGCAAAAGTTGTATGTTTAAAATCCGTAGGCATCAGTAGACATAGTGTTTTAATAGAGAACTGAATATTCCCTGAAATTAGGTGTTTTTAGTTGTAGACCTTGGCAAGATTTCACAGTTTAGAAGTAATCATATGGGCAGCTTAGGGGACTTCATGACATTCCAGGGTATGTGTGACCGAGTAGGACGTAATGATTTGGTTTTTTTATGAAACTGCTGCTTTCATTTTGAATGAGGCAGCATAGTGTGAAGCAAGGGATCTGGCCTGTGTATAGAAGCCCTGTCTTTTAACCTCTGTTCTGTTACAACACAATGTGACCTTTGGTATGTCAGCTCGTTTCTTACAGCCCCTGTGATCAAGGGCTAGTCACTTCTACTCCGTAGGCCTCAATTTCCTGACTTTTAAGATTAAGAGGTTGGGCTAGGTGAACTGGAATAAAAGAATGAATGATTGAATCAGTAAGGCAGAATTTGTTAAGCATATATGACCTATGTAAGTGTATTTCAATATAATTTTTTTTTAAAAGTAGGAACAAGTCCTGCTCTCAGGGAGTTCACATTCTAATGAAGGACAATACACATAGATTTCATCTGCACATCAAATGGAAAGCCTCCAGGTCCTTAGAGTCCATCAGCAAAACAGATGGTAATATATCTTCTTTAATATTAGTTCCACTGATAAAATCATATCAGCTTCTGATGTTGAATCATTTAACAGTGCCAAGCTATTTGGAAGTGAAAAACTTTCCTTCCTGGGTCTTTAATAGCTATGGTTGCTAAGGATGCAGGGATAGCAGAACCCAGTGATACAGTTCCTAAAGAGTTGCCTCCTGGGATGATGATGGTAGGGGCTGCACTGGAAGCATGACTAGTATTTGGGAAGGGGCTCATGTCCTCATGGCTCTTGGGCTTGCCTGCTTGCTAGGAGCAGTTGGTCAGTAGGTTGTTGATTGTGTTGTTCAGGCGGGTTGGGCTTCTTCACAGAGACTGCTCCTGTGGCCCAGGATTGAAGTAGGGATAGAGGTTGGGAGGCTTCTGCTATTCTAAAGACTCTTGTGTTAAGGGTCCTTGGCTCTCCTCATCAGATTCTGAGGGAAGGGACTAAAGAAGATGGTGATCAAGAGAGTGGGGATAGTGGTATGACTAGCTTAATACCAGTCACTTCTTATCTCTTCTGCAGTATTGCTTGCCAGAGAGATGGAGTTCCCCTTCTTTGATCATCTTCAAGTAGACAGTGAATAACCATGAGTCAAATATGATTCAGTAGAGATTCCTTTGGTGCCTGGCTTGGACTAGATGGATGCCAAGGTCCCTTCCAACTCCGTAGAAATAGGATCATTATTTGATTGAAAATGGCTAAGTATTGGAAGATGCTGACTTCCTGGTGCTATGGAGCCAGATCTTATCCAGGAAATAGCTGGTGAGGGAGCTTAAGATGGAGATGGCTGCCTGACTGGTTTCTTAGTTGCACCACCTGCCTTGGCTGGGCTAGGAAGGGGGCTGGGTTGCTTAGCAACTGTCCTGACAATTCTAAATTCCCAGATCCTCTAACTGTATCCCACTCTAAGAGATTGTGTCTATTAGGGTGGCAGATAGAATCACCATCAAGTTATTGCTTTAGAGGGAACTATCATGGAATAGGTGAGAAAATTACTAATACAAGTATGAACTCTGGCCTGCCCTCACACCCACCCCCAAAGCTTTGGGTTCACACAAACTACAACCATTCTTGGTGAGCTGACACCAATAGAGTCAGCTGAATTTATCTCTTGTCATATTGTCCCCATATTTCCAAAATAAAACTTAGATACTGATCATGTGTAGGTTTCCCCAAATGTGGATGTCATATCCTAAAGTCCTGCAAAGGAATTCATATACAATATGAGCATTAGGCGTAGAATGTTTTTTCTTTAAATTTAATAAATTATTATTGATAACTTTTCTGTTTAGATCACCTACATTTCCCCTGTATTCCATCTCTCCCCTTCTCCTCCCATCCCATATAACAAAAAGAGCAAAGTCAATCAGCAAAATCAAACATTCATATGCAATGTTTTATACCCATGGATTCCCACATCTGCAAAGGAGTGAGGTGGTAAGGTATATTCTCCTATTTTTTTCCCTTTTTGGGACAAGTTTGTTCTTTATAAATTCACAACATTCATTTTAAATTATTTTATTGTAGTTGTTCATGTTTACATTGTTTTAGACATTTAAAAAAATGTTTTCTTGTCTCTGCTTACTTCACTTTTCATCAGGTCATATAGGTTTTTCTATGCTTCTTTGCAGTTAGCAGATTCATTGTGTCTTAGAGAATAGTAATATTCCATTACATTTATGCGTCACAATTTGTTTATTCTTTTCTCAATTGATGGATATTAACTTTGTTTCCAGTTCCTTGCTACTATAAAAAGAGCTACTATTAATATTTTGGAGAATATGAAGACTTTGTTTTTTTAACGACCTCCTTGGGACATATACCTAGTAATAGAATATGTGGGCTAAAGGAGTGTGAGCATTTTCATCACCCCATTTGCATAATTTCAAATTACTTTTAAGAACATTGTTCCAGTTCACAGCATCAATACAGTATTATAGTTTGCCTTTCTAATCCTTCAAACTTTGACTTTTCAATCTTCTTTTATCTTTTCTAAATGAGAAGTGAAATTTTAGTTGTTTTGATCTATATTTCTCATTATTAGTGATGTGAATCATTCTTTAATGTAATTGTTGATGATCTGCCATTCTTTTAAGTAACATTTGTTCATTTCCCTTGACCACTGAACTATTGGGGAATGGTTTTTAATAACATATTTCTGTTAGTTGTTTGTATATATTGATATAAAATCCTCATCAGAGATGCAATTTGATGCACAATTTTGCTTTGTTTTCCAAAAAGAAAGAATATGCTTCTTAACAGTGTTCATTTTGTTTGTACAAAAGCTTTTTAATATTACATAATGAAAATTATCTACTCTATCTTTTGCAATTGCCTCTATTCCTTGTTTGGTTAAGAATTAATTACCTATCTATAGCTGTGAAAGCTGTATCATTTGCTTTTGTTTTCTTTTTTTTAATGGTATGATCTTTATATTCAAGTCATGTTTCTGTTTTGAAATTATTATGAAATATAGTTTAAGATATTGGTTTAAGCCTAATTTCTATTAGATTATTTTTCAGTTTTGTCAGCAGTTCTTATTAACTAGGAATGCTTTCCTAATTCATTTATGTTTTGGGGTTTATCAGACACTGGTTTATTGAGTTCAATTATATCCGGCTTTGCCTTATGTAGAATGTTCCATTGAGCTATTTTTGTATTTTTAATCAGTATCAAGTATTTTTGATGATTGTTACTGTATAAAATAGTTTGAGGCCTGGAAATGCAACTCCCCTTTTATTACAAGTCCCCTCCCCTATAAATATCCTTGATATTCTAGATATTTCTTCCTCCACATGAATGTTGATATTATTTCATATAACTCTGTAAAGGATATTACAGCCTGCAGGAAATTAGTTAGATCCTAATAATTCACAGGAGCCGTGAACCGATACAGAAATAGGAAGCACTCACAGAGCGTATTAGTCCCTTTTCCCTATAGGGAGCTGAACTTAAGGGTTGCCATCAAGGCAACCATTTGTCTTTGTAGTGAGTATTTCTTTCCTGTAAAGTTCTGTAGTAAGTTTAGTAGCACCTTATTGTTTAGACTTCTACAGAAGGTAAAAGGTGGATTGGAGGGGTGTGGGATATGGTCAAGAAAACGAACTCTTACTCTTCAGAAATGGCTAAGTAAATCACTGGTTTTGCTCTCCAAGTAGGATACTCTTTGCAACTATATATGTCCTCCTTTCCTTTTCTCTAGGAATTTACTGCAGCAGAAGAATTGGAGTTTATGAGAACTGTACATGAGCATGTCTCTCCAACCACTCTTCCCATGTGCCTTTGCTATAAGTTACAAATGCTCTGGAGAGGAAGAAGGGGGAGGAATAAATTCCTTTCCTCTTCCCTTACTACACACTAGAAAAAAAAAAGATGCAAGAGAAAAATCACAAGGTATGGCCTGAATAGTGAGAGAGAGTGAAAAATAAGTCATACCTGGCTTTTATGGATGATGGGTATAAACAGCTAAGTCTCATGCAGCCAGTTATTGGGAAATAGCTCTACTTGCTGAAATTGAATCATTATGGCACCAATGATAATATTCCTGTTGTATGAGCAGGTGATAATCAATAAGTTTGCCTTCAAACAATAGCCAATGTCCTACAATCTCAACAGGTTGTTAAGATAACTTCTCAAACTGATAGATGACAATCCTCATCACCCTCCTTGAACTGATATATCCTATAAAAATTTTCCTCAGATTAATTTCATTTTGCCATAACATTTTTACATTTTAAACCAAACCTAACCCTAAAGTAATATCAGATAGATATGTTAAACTATTCTGTTCACTTATTTAGACAGTGATGCTTTTCAACATCAGACATATTTGTAATAAGGAGATCAAATTACTTGACATACCAGAATAATTATCAAACCTGAAAAGGAAAAAGAAGAGTAAATATTTTAATGCAAAAATCTTTAAGTCCAATTACACTTTCCAAATTCCTCCCTTGGAGGGAAAGAACAATGTAGTTCCAGCTCTTATCAGGCTTCCTAGACCTTTTACCTATTTCAATAGGCTCAGTACTTTTCCATTTCTCTCTTCCCAATTTCTCCAATTGGCAAAATTAAAAAAAAAAAAGGTGATATAATGTCTAAACTCAATTGTCAGTTGCCAGTTTTTTAGCTATATCTTAAATGAGAGGTTTGAGGATTCCTGGCACGGGGGGGAGAATTCCCTTCCCTCTTTGAGGATATCAATGATCTATTTTTTTTTAATTTTTTGCTCCAAAATCAGCAAATGGCATAAATCCTCTTTCAATGGTCTGCCAAACATGAACCTCAAGTGTTCCTTTAATGTTTTGGTGAATCAGTAAGCACACAGTCAATAAGCACTTATTAAGTATCTACTATTTGCCAGGAGGAACCAAGCTCAGAGCTGGGGGTACAAAGAAAGATAAGAACCAGTACCTCATCTCACTGAGTACACAGTCTAATAGGGGAGACAATGTGCAAACAACTACATACAGAATAAACTGGAAATAATTGACAGAGGGAAGGTTAATTCTTTAAGAATAAAGTGGGATTTTATCTAGGACTTAAAGTCAGGAAAGGCAATTGGTGGAAATAAAGAGGGAGAGAGTTCCAGGCATTGGGGGACAACCAGTGAAAACACATGGAATTGTAAGATGGAGTGCATTGTTTGAGAAACAGCAAAGAGACGGGATCACCTTTATCCTATCTAAACCACTCTATAATCCTGGGCATATTAAACTGTCTGGTCTCTGTAAAGGTAAATTTTAAATTTTTATCACCAGATTTGGGCTGGCTGTTTATATACTTTCCATTTGTAACTGTCACCATAGAACTAACCCTTACAGTGCTTTTTCATGTAAACCTTGTAATTTTGTTGAAATAATTAATGATGTGAAGTAACTGTACAGCTTCCCCTAATATTTATTAAGCAAAGTGCTTCCTTATCTTGGATGGCACAATGGAAACATGATTGGAGTTGGAGGCAGCAGACGAGAGTTAAAGCTAAACTTTGCTGCTAATTGTCTATAGGACTTTAAGCAAGACATTTCCTCTCTCTAGGGTTCTGTTTCTTATCTGTAAAGATGATGTTATTAAATCATCTATAAGGTCCTTCTTATTTATTAATCTTATGATTTTATTTAACTCCATCTTCTTTGTTCCCTCTACTAGTGGGATTCTTTTCTATACTTCATTTTGCTAAAGGCCATTTGCTATAGAAGAATATGGAAACATTCCAATAAATAGTGTTGGTGACCCTCAGCACCAAAATCACAAAATTCAAATAACATGAAATGAACCCATAAATCAATTTTCATATAAATTTAATTACATGGGGCAGAAAGAAAGCTTGGACCTCAGAGTCCAAACTTCTGTGAAAAGACAAAGTGCTAGAACACACATCCTCTGACTTTGGGAGACTTTTAGGGGAGAAAATGGGGGAATGTCAAGTTGGAGAGGAAATAACCTGAGATGCAGCCATTGGAGAGATAAAGCAACCATCTAGTAGCTTCTTATTTTGGTTATTCTTACTTCATAAATGCTTCATAAGATCCATTGTTTCTCCCTACTAAAGGAGTACAAATGTTGTCAGTGCCCTCTAGAGTTCACAGATGCCCTGACTTATGTGTCACTACTTTTTTTTTTCTTTTTAAGACAAGTGCAATAAATGAGATGAGAAGGGAACAAGGAAGAAAACGATAAGCATAAGGAAGTACATGACTTCTAATTGGAGTCAAGATATTAATAACACCTTTGTATTCAAAGTTTTATTTCTTATTATGGATTTAGAACTGGAAGTGACCTCAAAAGTCATCTACTAGAACCTACTCATTTTTTTTTTAAAGTGAGAAAAACGAGGCTCAAAGAGTTTGTATGAATTTTTTTTTTCTGAGATGAGAAAGCTGTGGAGAAGCAGAACTGGGATTTGAATATAGGTCATGTGTCTCTAAATCTAGACTTCTTTCAACTATAAAAGATCATCACAGTGAGGACTTATTTCCTTCATAGAAGAGTACCTGGCTATGCTCCTATTTCACTTTCCTACACTTAAATAATTCAGAGACCTCTGATTTGAAATATGTAGTAACTCCCTCAACCAATACTGATTTTCTTTTACTTTTCTTTTTAATTTATGGAATAAAACAAGTGTTTACATAACATAGCACAATAAAAAAGTTGATAGCATATGAAACTGTAAACCTACTATGCACAACTTGCTATTCCTTTCAAATATACAACAGAATTATCATGTAAATTTCTTTTTTTCTCCCCTCTTTTGCCCTAGAGATAGCTGCCATTAGACACAAATAGGTGTGTGTATTTTATATATATATATGTATATATATAGTATACATGTATATATATTATATGTAAATATACATATATGTGTGTGTAAAATTATTTTAAACATACTTCTATTTATTAGTTCCTTCTCTGTATGCAGATAGCATCGTTCTTCTTATATCTTCTCTAGTTATTTTTGGTATTTATAATAGTCAAAATGACTTAGTCATTAAAAGCTGATCTTAAAACAATATTGCTGTTACTGAGCATATACAATGTTCTCTTGGCTCCAATCATTTTGCTCTTCATGATTTCATGCAAGTCTTTCCATGTTCTTCTAAAATCATTGAGCTTATCATTTCATATAGCACAGTAGTATTCCATCACAATCATATATCACAACTTGTTCTTTCATTCCCTAATTGTTGGGCATCCCTGCAATTTCCAGTTCTTTGCTACCACAAAGAGAGCTGCTATAAACATTTTAGAACATATAGACTTTGTTTTTTTTGGTGAGGCAATTGGGGTTAAGTGACTTGCCCAGAGTCACACAATGTTATGTGTCTGAGGCCGGATTTGAATTCAGGTTCTCCTGACTCCAGGGCTAATACTCTCTCCACTGTGCCACCTAACTGCCCCAAACATATAGATTCTTTTTCTTTTCCCCTAATTATCTTCAGAAATAGACCAAGTAGCAATATTGCTGGGTCAAAGAGTAGTTTATTAACTCTTTAGGCATAATTCTAGATTGCTCTCCAAAATGATTAAGTCAGTTCACACTTCTTCCAACAATGAATTAGTGTCCCAATTTTTCCACAACCCCTTCAACATTTGTTATTTTCCTTTTCTTTCATTTTAGCCAATCTGATAAGTATAAAATGATATCTCAAAATTGTTTTAATTTGTATTTCTCTAATCAATAATTATTCAGAGTATTTTCATATGACTATAAGTCATTTTGATATCATTTTCAGGAAACTGCCTGTTCATATCCTTTGACCATTTATCAATTGGGGAATGACTCACATTCTTAAAGGTCTGACAAAGTTATTTCATACATTTTAGTTATAAGGCCTTTATCTGATAAATTTCCATAATTTCCCCCTAATTTCCTATTTTCCTTCTGATCTTGGCTACATTTATTTTATTTGTACAAAATATTTTTAATTTAATGTAATCAAAATAACCCATTTTACACCTAGCTTTGCTCTCTATCTCATGTTTTTTGTTCATAAATTGTTCATATATCCGGAAGTCTGATAAATAATATGTCCCACATTCTCCTAATCTTGTAAAATCTCTCTTTATATCTAGGTTGAACACTGCTTTACAGTTTTCCCACCAATATTTATCAAATAATAAATTCTTATCCCAAAATCTTAAGTTCTGCAACATTGATTTTCTAGGTTTTCATAAGATCCTGTGGCTTAGAATTAAACTAATTTTTGTAATGGTCACTCTGAGGCTTAGCTTTCTGAGGGGCAATCTATCTAAACTTACCTTGTCTGGTCTCCAGGTTGACACCTGAAACTTTTCCAATTCAATAGGACCTACTAGAGTTTCATTCTTTCTGCTACAATCTATGAGAAACCAGAGTCTCTTCCATAGATATTGTTGTTGGTTTGTTATTTTTCTAGTCATATCTGATTCTTTGTGACCCCATTTGGAATTGTCCTTTTTTCATATTTCCATATTAGTCATGTAAAGAAAAATTAGAACCAAAGGAAAAAAAAAACCATGAGAAAGACAAAAAAAAAGAGAGAGAAAATAGTAAACTTAGTTCTGCATTCAGACTCCATAGTTCTTTCTCTGGATATGGGTAGTATTTTCCATCATGAGTCTTTTGAAGTTGTCTTAGATCATTGCATTGCTGAGAAGAGGTAAGTCTATCAAAGTTGTTCCTCAAACAATGTTACTGTTACTATGTACAATGTCATCTTGGTTCTGCTCATGTCACTCAGCATTGATTCATGTAAGTCTTTTCAGGTTTTTCTGAAGTCTGCCTGCTCATCACTTCTTATAGCACAATAGTATTCCATTACATTCATATACTACAACTTGCTCAGCCATTCCCCAATTGATGGGCAGCCCCTCAATTTCCAATTCCTGTCCACCACAAAAAGAATGGCTATGCTTTTGTACTTGTGGGTCCTTTTCCCATTTTTATGATCTCTTTGGGATACAAACCTAGAAGTGGTATTGCTGGGTCAAAGGATATGCACAGTTTTATAGCCCTTTGGGCATAGTTCCAAATTGCTCTCCAGAATGGTTGGATTAGTTCACAACTCCACCAACAGTGCATTAATGTTCCAATTTCCCCAAATCTCCAACATTTATCATTTTCCTGTTTTGTCATGTTAGCCAATCTGATAGGTACGATGTGGTACCTCAGAGCTGTTTTAATTGGCATTTCTCTAATCAATAGTGATTTAGAGCATTTTTTCATATGACTATAGATACCTTTAATTTCTTCATCTGAAAGCTTCCTGTTCATATCCTTTGACCATTTATCAATTGAGGAATGACTTGTGTTCTTATAAATTTGACTCAGTTCTCTACATATTTTAGAAATGAAGCCTTTATCAGAGACACTGGCTGTAAAAACTGTTTCCCAGATTTCTTCTTCCCTTTTAACCTTAGTTGCATTGGTGTTGTTCGTGCAAAAGTTTTTTAATTTAATGTAATCAAAATTATCCATTTTGTATTTAATAATGTGCTCTATCTCTTATTTGGTCATAGATTATTTCATTCTCCATGGATCTGATAGATAAATCATTCCATGCTCTCCTAATTTGCTTATAATATCACCCTTTATATCTAAATTGTGTACCCATTTTGACTTTATCATGGTATATGGTGTAAGATATTGGTCTATACCTAGTTTCTGACATGCTATTTTCCAGTTTTCTCAGAAGTTTTTGTCAAATAGTGAGTTTTTATCCCAGAAACTGGAGTCTTTGGGTTTATCAAACAGTTAGAGAATGCTAGAAAAATTAGATTGATTCAGGGTAAGAACCTTTATTCCTCTTCAATTCTTTGAGCTGAGCTCTATTAGATGCAATGTGGCTAAAGTCAAGGGCTTGAAGACTTTACAATACAATTATTGTTTTATTTCTAATCTGTGTTTTTCTAGCATCTAGGCTGCTTTTTTTCTAATTCTTTTTCTACTAGCACTCTAAGGAAGATTTCTGTATTTAACATTGTCAATAACCATTTGATTGAATGAATTTAGTGAGATGCATGGAGTTTACATTTCGTTTGAAGAGAAAAATGAGGTCTTCAGAGTTATTCATTAGAGCTATCTCATCTATGGAAAGGAGAAGCTAGATGGCATGGCATAGTAGATAGAGTGCTGGGACTGAAATCATGAAGACTCCTCTTCCTGAATTTAAATCCCACCTCAGAAATTAATAGAATTAAGTAAATTTCATATTATATGTAGCACTTACTAAGCACTAACTATGGGTCAGGCCCAGATCTATTTATGAGGAGAGGTCAGTCAGTCATACAATAAATATTTAATAAAGTCTTACTTTATTAGAGGTACTGAAGGAAGTATCAGAAATATAAATATAATAAAAAGACAGTCCTTGCCTTAAAGGAGCTTTCAATCTTCTAATGGAAGAGTAAAACAATTTGAAAAGGGGGGAGAGTCAGAGAAGATTCCTAGTCAAGCTATATTAGAAGTCTCCAGTACAACTTGGAGAGGCTGACTTGAGCACCTTCCTTAACTGGAGGTACTGAGAGGAGCCATCCAATCAGAGAGAAAGGCTCAAGGGACTAGATGACTTCTGATATACTAATTCTTGTACTGGAATAAGACTTCAAGATGAAGAGATGGGCTATTGTAGTGGAAGTCTGAAGAATGAAAAAGAAAGGCCTGGTGAAGAATTAGAGGTGGGGAAGGGAGAAAAAATATAAAGATAGGAAAGATGAGATCATAGGATCTTCAGACCCTAACTTTTGAAGTGGAAAAGGTCTTAGAAATGATCAATTATGATGCTATCATTTTACAGATAAGAAAACTGAGACTCATAGAAGGGAAGGAACTAGTTCAGTCTCTTAGGTGGTAAGTAGCAAAAGAGCTGGGATCTAAATCTAGATTTTATAACTCCAAATCCTCTGTTTTGTTTTGTTTTGCTCTTTTTCTACAGATCACATGAGAGGCAATACTTAGGAGGAGAAAGAACAATGGGAGCAAAATTAGAAAACCTAGGTTCTATTTTGGAACCTGCTACTTATGCCCTTAGTGACCCCTGGGCAACTCCAGTTACTTTTTTAGATCTTTGGTTGTACACCTCATCAAATGGAGATGATAATATATGCACTACCTACTTCACAAGTTTGTTGTAAGGGGAATACTTTATAAACCTGAAAGTGCTACTGAAATGTAAGCAATCATTTTCAGAGTTACTGCTCTGGTTTCTGGTATATCTGATTGTAAAGCTTAGCTCAGTTTAAAGTTAATAAGCATTTTAAAGTCAAGGACTTGTGGACTTGTAGATCCACCATTTGCCAGGCACCAAACTAAGTGCTAGAGATACAAACAAAGGCAAAGGACGGTCCCTGTCCTCTAACAGTTTAGAGTCAAATGAAGCAGGCAACATGCAAACAACTATGTACAAATAAGCTGTACACAAGATAAATCATAGATAATTAACAGAGGAGAGTCAATAGTATAATGGGCGATTAGGAAAGACTTCTTATAGAATGCGAGATTTTGACTCAGTTGAAGAAAGTCAGAGAAACCAGAGGGGCAGAGACGAGAATAGAAAGATTGCCAGACCCAGGGCACAGCAAGCAAAATGCCCACGGTAAAGGCATTCTGATTCAAGGCTCTTGTTCAAGAGCATCTTGTTCAAGATGGAAAAAGGAGAGCAGTGTCACTGAATCACAGAGAAAGTGGTATGGTCAGAATTCTACTATAAAGAGTAAGAGCGCAAGAAAGAGAGAAGGACCTAGGTTATAAAGGGTTTTAAAAACCAAAAGAGGATTTTAGATTTAATTCTGGTGGAAATGGAGAGCCACTGGAGTTGATTTAATGAGGGGAGGGGAGAGGGGTCAGTTCAAACTTGTGCTTTGAAAGATGCGTTCGACAGTTGACTGGACGATAGACTGCAGTGGGAAGAGACTTGAGGCAGCTTTTAAAAGCTTCATTGTCAATCTCTCTCTAGTATACATTTATATAGTATTTTAAGATTTCAAAAGTGCTTTACACATACTATCTTATTTGATCTTCACAACAGCACTTTGAAGTGCTATTATCATCATTGACAGATGAAGGCTTATAGGATTTAAGTTACTGGCTCAGAAGCACACTGCTAGTAAATGTCTGAGGTGTTATTGAGTTCAGAACTTCTTGATGCCAACTCTAGTGTTCTTGACTTATAGATGTACATGTTTATATTCACATGTGTAGGGGCAGCTAGATAGCACAGTGGATAGAGCACTGGCCCTGAAGTCAGGAGGACCTGAGTTCAAATCCGACCTCAGACACATAATACTCACTAGTTATGTGACCCTGGGCAAGTCACTTAACCCCAATTGCCTAAAAAAAAAATTAAAAAAAAAAACAAAGCAAACACGTGTGTACATGTACACTTATACATGGATGTGTATATATACATATGTGCATGTGTTGTGCACATATATTTATAGATGCATGGACATAAATGCATGAATATGTGTATATATAGACATAATATAAATGCATATGTACATATCTGCATTCTAGGTGTAATATATGTGTGCATTATGCATATATGCACACAGACATGCAAAGTATTATGTGCTAATTAATACTTGACAAGACTTACTCCATTAATAAATATAAGTCATTTGAAATATGAAGAAAAATAATCATCTTTTCCAACAAAAAATAAATTCTTTTGACACAAATATTCACTATAAGCCTAATACATTTTGAGAATTTTTATTATTTTTCATCTAAAAACAAAGCTAGGACATATAATACTGATTTCTTGTGTATAATGCATTCCATCATGCTAGAGATAAGGGAACTTTAAAACCATTATAAAGGGCACTAACCTGGAAAATGTGACAAGATTTTGGGGGAAAAATCCATTCATCAAAATTCAATCCAAGTCACATATAGAACTGTAGGTTTGGTCTAATGCCTGGAATAGAGATGAATTTTCATTTTATTTTATTTCATTTCACTTCATTTTCATTTTATTTTGTTTTGATTTATTTAAAGGGTGGGGGAGACATAAGCAAGTGTATAATTAAAGAATCAAAGACAGAACAGTAAAATGTGGTAGAATGGAAAATCCTGGGCCAGTGTTATATGTCCCCTTCCAAACTCCTTCAGTGACCAGCATAAAGTCTTGCATAGAACCATAATTAGAAATTATTTGATCTAGGTAGGTTGTGGGGAAAAAAAATTGAATAGAGATGAGTTGTAGTAGAGATGATAGTTTCTGGATAGAGGGTCTAGTAGTGGAGGTGAAGAGAACAATGTAACTGTTGTAGTTATTCTGGGAAACACCACATCATGGACAGCAAGTTACCTCCCTGTATCTCTTTGGGTAGTTGGGGTAGAGAAGACGGGAAAGAATCCCAATGAAGATATAATCTAGCCAGGGAGCATGGGGCTGCAGGCCTATGTAAGACTGTGAAGCTGGTGGACCATAGTGCGACTGTTATCTCCCTGAGGTGAAAGAATAATAACCTTTAAGTCTTACAGGGATAGAAAAAATGCCTCCCATGTTGACTCTTTGGATGTCCTTGTCCCAGTTTTTACTCTGGCCTCATATCTAATACCAAATTGACATTTTTTTTAAGTGAAAGAACAAGAATCAGAGCCTGTAGCTAGAAGGGACTTACAGATTTCTTAGTCTGACCCTGTCATTTTACAGAAGGTAAAATGAGGTCAAGAGAAGTGGACCTCGTTTCAAGCAAAGTCCAATGCTTTGGATCTTTAGGGGAAAAACCATTTGTACAACATTGCTATTATATAAATTGAATGCATTGTCAACTTATATAAAAAAATTCTATAACAAAGGTACTTCTAAGACCTCTCAAAATTAAATATTGAGCCTAAGATAAACTTGTCTATTAAAAGCAACCCTATTCTTAATTTTATTATTCACAAATATAATAAATATTTTCCCTGATCCAGTACATATATTAGCAAATAATTCAATTGTACTAGCAAATTTGTTAAAAGTCATATTTCTCATAGTATACACCTTGAATGTTTTACCTTGGGACTAAGACCTTGAAGTAAAGGTCCATGAATAGCTGAAGTTCTTAGGATTATAAAATAAGAGACAGAAAACACTTTAGAGGCCTTTAAGTCCAATAGTCTCATTTTACAGATAAGAAAATTTAGACTCGGTGATATTAAGTGACTTGCCTAGGGTCACAAATAGATGGATGGATAGATGATAGATGTATAGATTTATAGAATATATCTACATATATCTATACATCTATAACAAATTATGTATTAAGCATTTATCATATGTTGGCTATTTTGCTGAGCTGAAAATACTAATACAAACACAAAGAGTTCCTGTCCCCCAAGAATCTAACATTCTAATAGAGGAAGACAACAGGTAAAGAACAGCTGAAAACAGGGAGGGAGGAAAGTACTGAAAAGGCAACATGATAAGAAGACTGAAGGAAACTAAATGGAGGCCTGAGCCCTGGCAAAATCACTTATCAGAGCCAGAGAGGTAGGCTTTGGATTCTTAGTTTCTGGTGAGATGGAAATGGTTAGAGAAAAGGTCTGGTGTGAGATTTTTGAAAATATATGAGGTGAGACTTCTTCCTTTAACTTTCTTATCAAATATATTTTAAATGAATTACTTTCAAAGTATTTGTAATAATTCTCAGTTTATTTTGGTGAAAAATTTAATGAATTAATAGTTCAATACTGTGATTATATGTTTTACAAGTTGAAGTGAGTTTGATTCCATGTCCTAGCCCGTATAGTACAGTTGACACTTAGGAATTCTAAAATAACACTGTCTTTTTGTCTTCTTAGGCTCACATGGCAATTTCAAATACATTAATATTGATTTTACTTCCCTGATTATTTTTTTTCCTATCAGAGCACTATCAATTTTATTCTTCAAAAAAGTTTATATAAACAACACATTTGTATAGAATATTATCACTTGAAATTTATTTTCATCACAAAAAACTGTGAATTAGCACAATGATTGTTGCCTCATTTTACATATTTTTTAAAAGATGAGATTTAGGGAGATTAAGTGATTTGCCTAGAGCACTTCATAGGCCACACAAGTAGAAAGCAAAAGGTTTGTACTCGTATTTCCTCCATTCTAGGTCAGTGTTCTTTCCATAATAAAGCCTCCAGGGTCATCATTATTCTAAGTGATCTATATAACTTCTCCCTCTTCAATGCTATATAGATCACTTAGAATAATGATGAATGATGATAATAATAATAGCTATTATTGTTATTATTAATTATTATTATAAATGTGCTAAATAAATACCAAGACAACTTAGTATTGGTCACAGGATGATAAAATCATAGATTTAGAGCTAGGAAATCTTAGAGGCCCTCACTCCCCACTCACTCATCTATAAGTGTCTGAGGTAGGATCTCAACCCAGATTTTCCTGTCTCTAAGTCCTCTCTTATGAAAGCCTACTTATATGCAATGTTTAACTTCATATTTGTTAAAATGTGCTATAAAACATTGCTTGTGTTTTTCCCTGTTTTTGATTAGCCCCTGGGTTCTATTTCCAATGTACAGAGCACACATTTCATCCTATCACTTATGTTTTCATGGTCAAGTGTTTTTTTTTTTAATAGTTCAATGACTTTTCAATTAGGAACAATACTTTTAGAGTCATGCACAAATTCTTACATTGTTAAATTCCTTCCTTGGGTGAGGGGCAATCTGTTGTGTCAAAAAGAAGATTGGACAGAAAACCAGTCGGGTTTCTTTTTCTGATTCCTCCAATTTGCTTTGATTTAAGGCAACTTCAACCTTTAATCTCAGTTCTTCTGAAAAGAGATTAGATTTTGAACTCATTAGATTGTGAGCTTCTTGAGAGCAAGGACTGTCTTTTGCCTCTTTTTTGCATACCAGCACTTAGCACAGTGCTTGGCTCATTTTTGTTGTTGTTTTTCTTTAGTCATTTCAGTTGTGTCTGACTCTGAGGCTCCATGTGGGGTTTTCTTGGCAAAGATACTAGAATGGTTTGCCCTTTCCTTCTCCAGATAGTTTTACAGATGAAGAACTGAAGTGAGCAAGGCTAAATGACTTGCCCAGGGTCACATAGCTAGTAAGTCTTTGAGACCAGATTTAAGCTCAGGAAGATGAGTATTCCTGACTTGAGGCCCAAGACTCTATCTGCTGTGCCACCCAAGTGCCATTTCTTTGCTCAGATTAGGTGCTTAATAAATGTTTATTGATTGACTGAAAAAAATGGGAATAATAAATATTATTACTAACCCTCTCCACCCTTCATAAAACAGTTGGTGTGAAGATTTGATAAGAATGATGATGATGAAACTGATGATGATCCTCCTCTGACATCGTTACAGTAGAGAGATCACTCTAGTCTCTTAAAGGCTGTAGTACTGGAACACAAATTCTGGAATGTCTTAAAAACCTGGAAAAACTTCAACTGTGGGTCTGGCAATAAAATGTATTTCAAACAGTTAAAGACTAGTGCACTAGTCAGTCTCAATTCACCAAAATAGTTATCAAATACTAATTTTTAACCTCAGAGACTCGAATTAAACTCTAATAAGGAATAGAAGAATTGTAACTTCTTTTGGCAGAAGAGATACCCATGGTGATCAAACCAATGGTCCATGTAATAGTAATGTAGCAATAATTATAATAAACACACCAATTCTTTCTTAAATAGAATGTTATGATTTGAAGTTTTTCTTACAACCACCCTGTGACTCAGGTGGTACAAGAGATACAATTTATATTTTTCAGATAAGGAAACTGAGGCTTAGTGAGTTTAAGAGGTCTTTACCGTCAAGGTAGCATTGAACCCAGGTCCCATGGCACCATTCCCAGTTCTTTTTTTCTGCAACATTCCATTGTTTCTCAATGAAAATGTTTATAAAAGTGCTTTGTAATAATTACTGCATTAATGACGCGATAATTATACGGAACTGCTTTCTTCCAACAATCTATGTTTTTTTTTCATACTTAGGAAGAACAATTATTATTGGTCACACCCATATACCATGTACAACAGAACTTGTATATAACAAAAAAGGAAAAAAAAAACTCTAAGAAGAGTAATTGGAGAACAAAGATCTCATTCAATTTCCTCACTAACTGCAGTCATTGGAATACTGAGTTTAGAGATGGATGGAATCTAAGATAGTATTGAGTCCTACCCTCTCATTTTATAGATGGGGAGCATGAGAAACAGAGAGAAATGTTTTGCTCCAGATCACAAAAATAAATAGTTAAGCAGCTGAGTGAGAAGGGATTTTAAACTAAAGTTTTCTGACATCACCTTCATTGTTTGTTTTTTCCATTTTCTCTCTCTCTCTCTCTCTCTCTCTCTCTCTCTCTCTCTCTCTCTCTCCCCTTCTCTCTCTCTCTTTCCTAGTAACCTCCAAGGCCATCTCCTCTTTCTTGTATCTATAGTACTGAACACAGATTTCTATGTAGAGTAAGGTCTTAATAAATGTGTTTGAAATAAGAATTGATATCTATCAGCTCCCAAACAGTCAGATTTTCCTAGGTGGAGTACATGGGGATGTGTGACTCCTGAGAGGAAGGATGCTAATTTGGGGCATTCCAATAATAATCTCATTATCCTTGAGGCAGAAAGATCTGCTGAGAGAACATAGTTGGCACCACAGACTATGTCTCTTACCTCTAATCATCATAAGCTGGAGTGGGTGGCAGAATTAAGGAAGTGTTAGCACTATCCAAGAGATAGGCTTGAAAGCATTCCTTCTGGAGCCTAGGAAGTTTGCATTTGTTTTTGGCATTGAGTCAAACCAGTCAAGGACTTAGAGATTCTAAGAGTGACTGGTAGCAATGTTTCTACATTGTTCATGATAAGAAGAATGTGGCCATTGCCATTATGATTGCAATGCTATAGTATAATGAGAGTCAGCATGGAGTAATAAAATGTTTGCAGGATTTTGGAATCAAAAGACCTGGATTTAAGTCACAACTCTGACACTTAATAGTTGAATGGCCACGCATGGATAAACTAGTTAATCTCTGAGCAGCAAATTTCTCATCTGGAAAATGAAGATAAAAATGTTTATACAGTCTCTTGGACAGTATTATAAGAAAAGCACTTTGATCACTTTAATCACTATGTATTTATTTGAGTTGTTGTTGCTATATCTTTTGTTCCAAACCTATCATATCATCAATTTAAGGAACTTCCTGTGAGGAAACTACATCTCCCAATGAACATCATCATTGTCATCATCAACATCATCATCATCATTATCATTGTTAGCATTTATATAGCACCTTAAAAATTTCATAGCTCTTTATAAATATTATCTTATTTGATCTTCACAACAAGTCTGGAAGGTAGTTACTGTTATAATACTCAGCTTAAAGTTGAAGAAGCTGAGGCAATTAAGGATAAATGATATGAGCAAAGCCACATAGCTAGTAAATGTCTAGTATTCTACCCATGGTACCACCTCTTACATCTGCAACTCTTCTGTGACTTAAGTTCTCAGAAGCACTGTTGAAAAAAGTTAAATCACTTTCCCAGAATTACATAGCTGGTATACGTAAGAAGCAAAATTTGAACCAAGGTCTTCCTGAGTTTTAGTCCAGCTTTCTATTTACTATTTCCCATTGTCTCCCCTAAGTTATCATTAAAATGAGGAAATATTTTTGAAATATGTTCCTTACAGTTATTACAAGTAAAATATTATAGAAACTTAAATTTTTTCATTATTATTGTTATCAAAATAAAATGACGACCCAGAGGAGAAAATAAGGAATGTATTAAGACTTAGAATCAATGGAAACCTCAGAAGTCATCCAATTGATCCCTGACACAATATCTCTTCTGCAAATACTGTACTCTGTACTCTGTACTGTACTTCTGTACTCATCTGGCTTTGGCTTGAAGGATTTCAATGACTTTGGGACTTTCTACCTGCTGAGGCAGTCTCTTCTATTCCTGGAAATTTCTAATCATTAGGAAATCTTTCCTTATACCAATCTGAAATCTATTCATCTATATTTAATCCTTTTTATGCATTTCTTCATATACTTGAAGATAGCTATCATATTTCTCCTAACCTTCTCTTCTCTGGGGTATGCATCCCTAGTGCTTTCATACAATCCTCATATGGCGTGTTCTCTGGTCCCCTCATCATCTTGACCAACCTCCCCTGAACACAGTGAACACACATAGCCTCTCTTATTTTGGGAACTATACTTTTATTAATGTGGCTTAAGATGGTGTTAGCTTTTTGGAGTTTCCATGCTATAGTGTAGAATCATATCAAACACTAAAATGCCTGTGTCTCTTTCAAATGTACAGTTGGAGACCCTTAGAATACTTAGACCAGCCTCTTGCATGATTGTGCTATTAAATTAAATTTCCAGGAATGTTTTCAACCATAACTGACATTTTATCCAAAGGATGAGAAATTTATCTTATAAAAAGCCTAGCTTGAAACTCTTATCTTTAAGGCCAAAATAAGGATTTTAGTAACACTGGTGGCTTCTCTTTTAAATCCTATTAATGTTGAGTAATATATTTCTCCAATGTTACTTAACATACTCTAGGTTACAGCAATTCTGGGAAAGAACTTTTATTTGAAACATTTATACTTACATTGTGTTACATTACCAAATTGTTCATGGAGATACTGCTTTGCTGCCTTGATACCCATCAATAAACAGAGCCGGAAAGTCTTTGCAATTTTGCTTGCAAAAAAAATACAAATAAACAACCTCACTCTATACACACACACACAAACACACTTCATATGCTGAGATATTTTCCCCTTCGCATATGTTACAACATCAGAGAGACACATTCTTCTGGACACAATTTCAGATAGCTATACAATTCCATTATATAAAATATTTGACCCCTTTTTTCATTTCTATTGTGATTGCATATGATGTAGAAAGAATAATTGGGATTCTAGTTAGGGTCCCATCACTGACTTGGCATTGCACTGGTAAAAAGCTTTCACATGGCAGAAAGTTGAGAAATCATTGGATAAGCATTTCTGTGCTGTGCTGGTATGGAGAGGATGCTAATATAAAGAATAAAACAATCCCTACTGTCAAGGATTTTGTATGCTAATAGAAAAACAGCTACTTCACTGAAAACTGCTAGACCATATCTTTAATATTGTATTCAGATTTGTGTCCCACCATCTACAATATGGAGAAGTTGAAGTACTTGCAGAGGAGGGCAACCAGAATGGTCAGAAATGTGGGGACTCTTTCAAAAAAAGAATAGTCAGGGGCAGCTAGGTGGCGCAGTGAATAGACCACTGGTCCTGGAGTCAGGAGGACGGGAATTTAAATCTGGCCTCAGACACTTGACACTTACTAGCTGTTTAACCCTGGGCAAGTCATTTAACCCTGATTGCCTAAGGGGTGGGAGTGGGAACAAAGAATAGTTGAATGAATTTGGAATATTTTATTGGAAGTAGACCTTAAAAGGAAGGTATGTGACAGCTGTCTTTGAATAATTGAAGAACATTCAGTGGAAAAAGGATTAGATTTTTTTTTTCTATTTGTCCTCAAAAAGGAGACCTAGACTGAGAGGAAATTGAAGAGATATTCACAATAGCTAACTTGAAGGAAAAATGCCTTAACATTGAGAACTGCCTTGAAATGAAATGGGCTACTTCAGGAGAAAGAGAATTCCCTTCTCACTAGAGGTCTTTAGGAAAATACCATATGATTATTTGTCAAGGATTTTTGTTGAATGGATTCCCAGTTGGATGATTTGTAAGGCTTCTTTCAATCTTGAGATTCTGTAATTTCTGGATTGCAGAATCAGAATAGAAGCTCCCTGAGAGTAAGGATTGTTTCATCACACAGATAAGGAAACCAATGATGAGAAGAGTTATATGGCATGACTAGTAACACAGAGCTAATAAATATGTGGGGCAGAATTTGATCATAGGTCTTCCTGACTCAAAGCCTAGTCATCTATTTCTTGTAACACCTAACTTTGCCTTAAGTGCTTTTTTTTAATCCATCTTTAACACAGTGTGTGGCATGTAGTAAACACCTAATAAATGATTTCTGATTGGTTGACTGATTAATAATCAACTGATTGATTAATAAGATTAAGTATAAGAAGAATAAATCTAAGGTCCCACATTTAGTATCAGAAAAGGTAACATGTCAACATTCTGTGTGTAGAATATGATTGGCAGGGCAATTAATGGGCTAAAATTTTCAGATTACTTAATGATGTGATGTGACACATAAAAGTTTATTATTTTATGCACCTTTAAGAGAGATAGAGTATCCAGTATGAAGGAGGTAATAGTCCAACTGACCTCAGATTGAATTTTCAGTATTGTGTTCTTTTCTGTTTACTATATTTTGGATGGAATGCTCACAAGTTAGAAAGGAGGACAACCAGGAGGGCAAGAGGATTCAATGTCATGGAATCTTTAGATTTTTTGAAGACACAGACAGTTTTTAACCTTTATAAAAAGAGATGATAATTTTATTCAAATATTTTAAAACTTTTCAAGCATGAGAGCAATCATTCATATCTTCCCAGAAGACTATATGACTATAAATCTTTACATACTACAATCTTGCTACAATCAGAATGGTTGCATACACGAAGGGTAGTGAGAATAAATAGCCATAGTACATCAAATGATGGAGAGGATGCAACAAGTGCCATAAACAACATCTAAAAATAGATGTATGAGCAGAAAAGTTGGTGGGCAGGGCAAGTAGCAAGAATGAGATATAAAAGCATAGACTTATATTATATTGGTACTCTATTGCTGTTGGAACACTTATGCAGAGTCCTCATATTAGATGGACTCCCTGTGGAAAATTTATAAGAGCACATTGGCAAAGGCTGCAGGATAAGGAGATGTAAATGAATTGGATCCCATACTATTAGAGTGAATATACACATTAATGAGGACTCAGGTTGACTGGTGCAATTAAGTGGCCAATACAAGAAGCAATAAACATTTTGTGCACTCCAGAGAGGAAAACAAGGATCATTGAGTGAACTATATAAGGAGACATTTATGAAGATATATTTCACAAGACTTAGAGACATTTCCAAATTATGAGAATTGTATTGTGGGTTCATAAATTTTTCATCACTGAGTTTTCGTAGCAGTGGCTAGATGACCCCTTATCAGAAATCCCATATTAGAGATTCATCAGCTAGTCAAGAGTTTGGCCCAAGTGATGTCTGAGTTGTTTCCTAGCATTCAAGGTTGTGGTGATTATTGAGTGGCTTTTGTTAAGAGAAGGAATGTCTTCCATGTTTTTTTTTTTTTCTCATCTTGGATGATGGGGTCATGATAGTAACCTCAGGATAATGATTAGGCTATAAGTTCCTATGGGAAAAAAATGCTCAGGATTTCATGAGTGAGGTCTATGATCTGCTGATGATTCTGAAGTGCTATTGACTAAGTGAAGAGGTGATTACACTAAGTCATTTCCAGGATCTCCACTTGGCCCTAGTAGAAGCATTCCTCTGGCAGCCTATGCTGCATGATGAGATATAGTTATACATCTAGAATTCTGGACTTAGCATAAGGAAAACTCATGTTCATGAGTTCAAATCTGGCTTCAGACACTTACTAGTTGTGTGACCCTGGACAAGTCACTCCACCCAGTTTGCTTAGTGTCTCATCTGTAAAATGAACTTGAGAAGGCAATGGCAAATCACTCCAGCATCTTTGCCAAGAAAACCCCAAATGAGGTCACAAAGAATCAGACGTGACTGAAATGATTAAACAACAACAAAACTGGAATGCAATAAAGAACAATCAGAATTCACTTTCATGAATAACAAGCACTTCTCATGCCTCCTCTCCCCTAAAAAAATAACTATAATTTTGTTTTAATGGTTTATTTTGTTTTGCTTTGCTTTACTTTTTGAGATGGTATTTCACCTTTCTTATCCAGGTCAGAAATATTAAACTCTTGAGTTCAAATGATCCACCAGTTTCAGCTTAGCCTACAAATACTCACTACTGCACCTAGCTCAAAGAATTATAAAAGTCTAAAAGTTAATGTAATTCAACAAACATTTCACGGACAGCAAGAGACATGATAGCATAGAAAAAAAAGTGCCTCTGACCAACATTGATTTTTCACTTATTCTCTGTGTGACCATTGTCATGCAACTTTAAACTCTCTAAGTCTCACTTCACTTGACTGTTAATAGCCGTCCTTAAAAGCTGTTTTAAGCTTCAGATATATGACCTTTGCAGATTGGAAAAGTTTGCATTTTATTCTGATTGCCAAGGCTTTTCTTAAGTGTTCACCTACCTTTCTGGCCAAGAAATCGTGTACAATCCCTTACAAAGTTGTTCGTGATCATTTGAAGAGAGGAGCAATCACTAATGACTAATGACAACATCTGCTATATGCCAGGCCCTGTGCTAAGCACTTTACATATATTATATCTTATTTGATTCTCAAAACATTAGGAGGTAAGTGCTATTATTATCCCCATTTTATAGATGAGGAAACTAAGGCAAACAGGTCAAGTATTTTAAGGTTAAGTTTTTGATTGTCACACAGCTAGTAAGTGTCTAAAGTCAGATTTGAACCCAGCTCTTCCTGACTTTGGAACCAGCATTATATATGCTGCACCACCTCACTACCTTGGTAACTGAAAGGATCAGGAAAGGTTTCCTACAGGATATATAGCACCCTAGCTGAGTCTTCAAAGAAGCTAGTGTTTATGGGCAGCAGAGATGAAAATGAAGTGTATGTTGAGGGGGTTTACCCCTCTATACAAAGGATGTGTATAAGTTGGCTGTACCAACTCATATAAAGACATGGAGGGAGGAAATAGAGAATTCAGAAACTAGTTGATAGGCCAGTTTGTCTCTAACAAAGTATATGAAGAAGAATGATGTTCAATAATTTGGAAAAGGTAGGCCTATGGCAAATTGTAAAGGACTTTAAAAGTCCAGATGACAAGTTTATACTTTTTCTCCCTAGGAACAATAGGGATCCCCCTCCCCTAATTAATATTATATATGTCTACCAATTTATGACATGGCTAAGAGGCCTATGTTTAAGTACCCTTTAAATAAAAATAAAATATTAACAAAAAGATTCTCTAATTCAGCCCTGTGACTCCAAGTAATTTATTAAAATGTATATTGGTATCTTTTCATCTTCATATCTTAATATAACACAGCTCCCCCCCCCCTTCCCACCTACTAGCACCGCCTCTACTCATTCAAATTCTCTGGGCCAGAGAAATAAGATTGCTGGACTTGAAAGTATTTAGCTTCCCTTCCAGACCTAGCATTCCAAGTTTTTACAATTCCAGCCAGGGAACTACATGGTTACCTAAAGGAAGTATGTAATTATGCAATGGTGTCTGTCTTTAGGAACTCTGACCTGCCAGCATGAGGTCAGGTGATTAATGAGAGAGAGGGGGAGAGAGAGAGAGAGAGAGAGAGAGAGAGAGAGAGAGAGAGAGAGAGAGAGAGAAAGTTTTCAGTGGAAAGAGTTGCTCTCTCTCTTTCTGTCCTCATCATCCCCTTCTACTGACATGTCAGCAGAGAAGCTGGACCAGGAGAAGACAGTATATTTAGCCAAGAGTGATAGTCACCTGTGAAATAAAATTTCAGAAAAACTTGCCCTTAGTAATGGTGGCAAGTACTAGTTAAAAAATTTACAAAAGTACTCACCTATGAATCAGTATAGAAAGCTCCACATGAAGGGAAACTCATGAGGACTCTATAAAAGAAGGACTTAACAATAATCAGCAGTTGTGAGTTATTCATTTTACCATATGTGTGATCCAAACATGTACCTCACCACATTTGTACTTTAAATTTATTCCTGTGCTCCCCATGAACCTGATGAGTATTTGTAGGAAAAGGAACCTCAGATTCTGTGTGTGTGTATGTGTGTGTGTGTGTGTGTGTGTGTGTGTGTGTGTGTGAGATGGATGTGGGAAGGTGCAAGTGTTTCAGCAACTATTGTTTTTATGCTACCATTTTATAAAAACTTGACTGAAAAGTTAATGAAATCTGACTTATTATTAGGTGGAAGTGCATTAGTGAGGGCTCATAGGTGAAAATACTAGAAATCTAGCCCCTCAGGGTTTCCTCAAAATGCCTGAGAAGTAGTAGTCAGCCAATCCCTCTAAGCCCAGCCTACCTGCAAATGTGTAAGTTGGGAGATGAGCCCTTAAGGGGTACTACATTTAAAAGTTCTACAGGAAAAATAGAAGCATTGTTAATCACCTTTTGGCATCTATAAGAGAAAAGGGCAATAGGGTCTTTTTTTTTTTTAAACAATCTGGTGCAAGGAAAAACTAAAATTTGCCTTGTTAGAACATATCTCAAAGGCTCAAGACATGATGGGACTGTAATTTAGGCCACACCAAAGATTTTGTTTTCTTCTTCAAAAATATTTTAAATGATTCTTTTTAGAAATAAGGGTGTAGAAAGTGACAAATCGAAAGACCTAGTATTTGATTGCTATTTCAGTCCTAATCCCATATCTGATCTGTGCACAGAATGCCACCTAGGTCCAAAGCAATGGTGTATACCTTTCACTAGGCTGCTTATCTCTGCCTGGAGATTTGTACAGTAAATAAAACCAGGTATATATCCAAACACCAGTGTTTGCATTTCATTGTAACTTATTCGCATTTTATCAAACACTGTGGAATCAGAACTTGAAGGGACCTTGGAGATGTAGTGCAGCTCCCTGATTGACATAGGACAGTGCTTATGGAAGGGCAACATTTAATAGAAGGGGACCCAATATTTATAATTTAAGATATGGTTAAGATGAGACCTTGTTGCTCATAGGAAATAGTGAAATTTGTTTTAATGCAATATTTAATGGTCTAGGCTTTGACCACCTGATTGTGAAAAAGCAGAACTAGAGAGAGAGTGAAAACAGTAGAAATGTCTGAAGTAAACAGTTATGTTATATGAATATGTATATATATTTATATATGAACAAGCATATTAATATATGCTTGTATGTTTATATGTAATTATTTGTTATTTGTCTCTCTTGTATTTACTTTTTTGTTATCTGTCTTACATAATGTATCAAAACATTCTATCATCCATTTATCAATCCATGTATCTATCTATCCATCTATCATTTATTCTTTTTTAAATAAGTTTTTATTTATATCTTTTACTTTTTATATCACTATAGTCTCTTCTAGTATCCTTCCCTCTCCTTGAAAATATCTACCATTTATTCTATCTACCTATCTATCTATCTATCTATCTATCTATCTATCTATCTATCTATCTATCTATGTATCTATCTATGTATCTAGCTATCTATGTATCTCTCTATCTATTATCCAGTGCTCTGATTTCATTGTTCTAGATAACTCCTGATGAAAAAAACACTCTCGCATTATAGTTCGGCATCTTATAGACTTAAATATTTGCCTGGGCTACTGAGGGGCTAAATGACATGCCCAGAGCCACAGAGATAATGTATATAAGATACATGACTTAAATCCAGGTCTTCTAGAAGTCATGAACATCTATCCGTTATAGCACACTTTCTTTCAAACTATCAGATAAAAAAAAAATTAAGATTTAAAGAAAGCAAAGCCCATTCTCACAATTGACCCTGATGACAGCCCTGCGACTATCTTGTTGTGACTTGTAGGTGACCTATGTGACAGTGAAATCAGTGTAAGACTTGGAGTAAGTAAATCTGAGTCCAAATATTGACTTTGTTACCCTGGGCAAGTCACTTAACTCCGATTGTCTAGCAAAAAGCAAATACATATATATATATATATATATATATGTATATATATATATATGTATATGTATATATATACACACACACACATATATGTGTGTGTATATGTATGTATATATATGTGTGTATGTATATATGAATGTATGTATGTATATGCCTGCTAAAATAAAACAAATCCCTCAATTCATGAGCACTGACTTCATTTGCAGTTTTTTGCCACTACAATGTAGCTGCTTTAAATGTTTCTGTACATATCATGTCTTCTCCTCTTTCTTTGATTTTTTGGGGGATCATAGGCTCTAGTTACAGTATTTTGGTGTCTAAGAACAGGCAAAGTTTAGTAGCTTTCAAGGAATAACTCCAAATTGCTTTCTAGGAGGACTGGACCAATTCAATGCTCCAACAATTCTGAAAGATTTAAGAACTTTCATCAATGCAACAATAAACCATTATTCCAGAGGACTGATGAAAGATTCTGTCTATTTCATGAGAGATGATGGACTAATGTGGTGAATGAGAAACAGATATTCAGGGAAGGCCAACATGGGAATTTATATTGTTTGACTATACTTATATGATGCAAAAGTACTTGCTTCCTTGCTTCCTCTCTTTCTTCAATCAGGATACCATCCAATATTGGTTTTTCACATAAAACATCTGCAAACTCAAATTGATTTCACAGCCTAGAATCTTTGCCCTTTAGCATCCTTGACCTTAGTTTTACCACAAGCATAGAGACCATTCTACCTAAATTTAAAACTTTGGGCTATTGCAATTACTAAATGATTTAGTTTATTTTAAAAATATTCTTGATCCTCCCAAAAGATCAAATAATTTTTTTGGGGAGAGGGGGAGGAGGAGAGCAGTAAAAATGGCAGTGTTCAGAACTGATTTTTTACTGGGATAGGGACATATTTCAATGGGAATTTTTATAGGGATACTTCGACCACAGAGGTTAATAAGCAATTGGTTTATAATTTATTGACTTAGAGAGTTTTCGGGGCGGAGGGGCATTTAAGCGGTCATGTGACTTGCCTACAGTCACAACAAGTATGTATCAGAGATAGGTCTTACAATTAGGTCTTTCAGACCCCAGGGACGTTCACTCCTGTATCCATTATGGCTGGCTGCCTCTTGGATTAGTGCTTATCTTTAAATAATTAAGATGGGACAATACAGAACAAGTGAAAACTACCACAATGTGTTCCCTACTGCATCTACAACATGACATATGAGGAAAAATAGATGGCCATAGAGTATCGAGATTGGTGTTCAAACCTGGGCTCCATAGTTATTTTCTATTTGAGCATGGGAAATTTGCTTTAACATCTCTGTTTCAGTTTCCACGTTCATAATATAAGAATGATATTTGCATTACTTACCACTCAGGTAGTTGCGGCAAAGAGGTTTTTAGACAGATAAGTAGATAGATAGATTGATAGATAGATAGATAAAATGTTTATTAAGTGCTTATTACATACCAAGAACTGTGATAAGACATTAAATACTACTGTAAGCAAACATGATAGTTCCTGATTTAAAATACCATATATTTTAATGGGAGAAGACTACTCATAAAAGGGAACTGATAAAAAGGTAAGGGAAGGAAAATAAGAGGCAATGTAGGACAAGGTTACAGGTGAGGAAATGAGTTGAGGTGGGAACAAAGTGAGCATGGGTTAGTTTTCTAAAGAAATGGCTATCTGGGCTAAGGACTCACTAGTCAGAAGAGTAGTCCCTAGGGTGAAGGCATTGCAGAAGGTGAAAAGTTATTGGGGAGGACTTGGAGAAGCCCAGAGATCAAGTTGAATTAGGAGTTTAAAGCTTAAAGCACTACAGAAATGTGAGTTATCCTTCCCAGCACAACCAACCAAGTCTAACATGGAGCTATTATAGGAACTGAATCTCTTTTGCATTCCAAAGAAAGGGACCATGTCAAGAATTGATTGAAAAGCCACATGGAGAAAAACCACAGCTTGGGATTTAAGCCAATCTCCTGTCTCCAAATCCTATTCACTGCTGAACTCTGGAGATATGGAGAATTCAGAGAATTTTCTTGGAGGAAAATAAGAACAACTTCCATTTATCTTAGATGATTTAGCCATTGACCTGCTTCAGGGTAGAAGATGATCCCAGAAGATCTAATGATTCCTCTCCTCCCTCATATTATAAGAATAGCAGGAAAGAAGAAAGGAAGGAAAGAAGGAAGGAAGGAAGAAATATAGGATGAAAGGAGGGGAGGGAAAGAAAGAGAGGAAGAAAGAAAGAAAGAAAGAAAGAAAGAAAGAAAGAAAGAAAGAAAGAAAGAAAGAAAGAAAGAAAGAAAGAAAGAAAGAAAGAAAGAAAGAAAGAGAAAGAGAGGAAGGAAGGAAAGGAGGAATAGAAAGATGGAAAGATAAAAGAAACTGCCAGGAATTCTAGAAATTTCCTTGTAGTTCTCTCTCATCTCTTGATTTAACTTACCTTTATACTTATATTAAATTATTTTCCATTTCAGTTATTTTAAGCACAAAAAGAAGATGTCGAGCTCAGTATGGAGGCACCTTAGTAAGTAAATGTTTCCAGACAATGACTTTAAATCAAAATCTAACTTATTGAAATTTATTTTCCTATTAGTTTTCTACATGGAACTAGAAAAATCAACCACTAAGGGAAAATACTTTCCCAAAGGATTTAAAACAAAACAAAAATACTGAAAGGCAGCTTGGTTTTATGAATAGAAAGTTGACCTATATTTTGGGAAGTCCTGAATTCAAGTCCTGTCTTTGATATATACTAGATGTTTGGCTCTGGATAATTCACTGAAATTCTCAATGCTTTAGTCATCTCAGGAAGATTAGAAGTTGGGTAGCAGGCTCCAGACTTTATTGGTGGAGGGAATTTCTCCCCAAAAGCTTTTATAAAGATAAAATCATGGTTCTGTTCAAACAAATATATCTAAAACTAGGCAAAGCATATTAATGGGAACAATATTGTATTTGGAGTTAAGAGGACCCGTCTATGAATTCCAGCTCTTCATGCTCTACTCTGCTAACCACTTTGATTTTTCCCTACTTCCTCCTGTGAAAATGTCTGTTTAGAGGGGAAAAAATCAAATATCAATCATTCTCACTATAGAGCAAATATATTTATCTGTATTTGTTCATGCAGATTTATTTGCACTTTAATATCTCATTTATATTAAAGGAATTTCAGTGAACAAAATATGAGCAAAATGGCAGAGAGAAGTTCCTCATCTCAGATGTTGGTGAAGCAGATTGCTACATGCTCAAGCACCTTTGGGGGCCAGCCTGCTTCAATCCCAGTTCATCTGTCATTTTTTTTTTTTGTTTTTATCCTACCATAAGCTATTATATTAAACATGAAAATTATTCAAATTGCAAATAAATAAATTACTTTTTCATTGATCCAGAGATGATTACCTTTTTCTTTATGTTCTTAAAGATTTTGGTGCACAGGATAATAGAATTTAGCAATAGAAGGAATGTTTGTAATCTAGTCCAATCCCTTCCTATAACAGATAGCAAAACTGACACCAAGAAAGGGAAAGTTAATTATGGGAAACTTAACCAATGGGAAAAAGGATGAGACATATTCTCTGATTCTCGCTGCCTCTTGAACTGTCCAAAATGAAAGCGCAATGTTTCAACTGTCTCCACAGTCTGGGACACCAGAGAACCTTAGGGAGTTAAAAGACTGATAAACTAATGGCAGAAAAGTTTAGTCCCTAACTCGTAATCTGCTCACTCTGGTCCCTTTCCACTACTGCCCACCAAGCTCTAGAAAAAACATTCACAACATAAAAAAGAAATGAACGAGGATATTACATTATGCTGAAAGGAACCATAGACAATAAATGAATATCAGTGTCAACTCTATATACTTCAAATGCCTTAGCATCTAAATTCATAAGGAAAAAATAAATTAACTGAACTATGAGAACACAAAGACAATAATATAACAGTTGCAGGAGATTTCAATATCTCCAATTTTTGGACAACTGTAATAGAAAGATAAAGAAAAGAGAAATATAGAATTGAATATTTATCTGGAATAACTAAAGCTAAAATACTTATTGTATTTTCTAAATGGGGCTTGATTCATTTCGGAATTCTGTGGCTTTTCCACCATCTCCCCTACTCTCCTCAGTATTTCTCCCCACCTCTTTTCAGTGATTTTTTTTTGTCTGTATTATTTTCCTCCACTAGACTGTAAGTTCCTTGAGGACAAGTTATATCTTTCTTTTCAAATCCATTTCCCCAGTGCTTAACACAGTGACTGACATATATTTGAGGCTTAATAAATATTTATTTAATCAAGACTATTCACTGCTGGGGGCAGCTAAGTGGTGCAGTGGATAAAGCACCAGCCCTGAAGTGAAGAGGACCTGAGTTCAAATCCGGCCTCAGACGAAACACTTGACACTTACTAGCTGTGTGACCCTGGGCAAGTCACTTAACCACAATTGCCTAAAAAAAAAAAAAGACCATTCACTGCTAAAGAATATACATATGTTGTCTCATTACCACAAGGAACTTTTACAAAAAGTGACTATGAATTAGGGCATAGAGACATTGTAAGGGAACGTTAAAAAGTAGAAACAGTAAACATTTCCTTTATTGTCCATAATGTGTGTGTGTGTGTGTGTGTGTGTGTGTATGTCAGTGTGTGATAGATCCTGCTTTCAAAAGCCAGAAACTTACAATCTAAAGTGATTGGTAATGTTAGTGAGGGCTAATACAATAATTAATAACCATGACAAAAGGTAAGTCCAAGGAAGAGGTGCAAATGAAAGGCTAGGAGAAGCTTGAGTTTGAAGGTTTAGCTGAGGTCAGTGAAAACTGATATCTGAATTGGGCCTTTAAAGAAGAATGAACCATAAATAGAGATAGTAATGTGGAGAAAAAAAAAAGAATCTGTTTTTAACATCTAACAGTTATGGAAATAGAAAAGCTCAGAGGAAAGACAGTGAATATACAGTCCAATTGGGATAGATCTTATAATGAAGGGAAGTACTGTGTGATCTGCCTTGAAATGGTAGTTAAAGATAGATCACTCATGAATGTTCAAGAATTTTTTCTTTGCTCAGAAAGCAATTGGGAATCACTGAATATTTTTGGTGGAGAAATGATATGATCCTTATGAAGATTATTCAGGTAATAAATGGTATAGTAAGTGACCTAGAGACAGAGGGAATGAGATGAGTTAGATGGTAAAAATGAATCTTTAATCAAAGTGATCTTAATGTACATCAAAATGGTAAGGAAGATAGATTGCATCTTTCTCAGCATCTAGTTAGATTGCTGAATGGATCAGAGTTAAAGGATCTGTGTAGTAAGACCATCAGCATATTCCTATTCCCTCTTTAGGGGTGGCTAGGTGGCACAGTGGATAGGGTGTTGGGCCTGAAGTCATGAAGACTCATCTTTCTGAGTTTAAATCTGACTTCAGACACTTATTGAATGTGTGACTGTGGGCAAGTCACTTAACCCTGTTTGCCTCAGTTCCTTATCTGTCAAATGAACTACAGGAGGAAATGGCAAGCCAATCCAGTGTCTTTGCCAAGAAAACCCCAAATGAGCTCACAAAGAGTCTGATGGGACAGAAACAATTGAATAATAATAATCTCTTTTTAATTTAAATCCTAGGAAGTTGCCTGAGGCACATAGAGGTTAGCTTGGTAAGTGTTCAGCAAGTCATCCTAACTTCAGATCTATTCAGTATGATGTGATATTAATAACAACATAAAATGAGACATAATTTTCTGTTCTTATTGGATTGCAGACTGTGTTTTTTGGTCAGATTTTCTCCAACACTTGTACAGTTGAGTTCATCGTGTTTATCATATCCATGCCCTCCTCTTCTCACCACACATTTACTACTGACAGTCTAGATTAGAATTAGATATAAGTTCCACAAAGGCAAAGCTGAAGGCTTATCTAAAACATGTATCTACCCCAGTGCATAGCACAAAAATATAATATGCAGATGATGAATTTGTTTCATCATGTAATCTTTTAGTTCTTTGCTTTACTTTGTTTACACAGACACAAATTTTGGCGTTCCAACCCACATCACAGACACCACCCAGTAAAGTGTGTGTGAAAACTGTTGCTTGTTTGGGGGAAGAAGAAGGAGGTGAACCAACTTTGGTCTTTGACACTATGAGATGAGGAGAGAAGACCTCATTCTTAAGTGCTATTTCACATGAACCCAGATTGAGTAAACTTAGTATCATCAAGACCGCATTTCCAATTTTAGCAAGTGGAGTTTGGTGACTTCAGTGCATCCCCTACCTGTGTCACTGAAGGGCAAGGCATGGTCTCTATTTGTTTGATGTCAACAGCTACACAATATGAACTCTTTTGTATTGAAAAAACCTCAAGCCCTCATGTGACTTTTCCTATGTTACACAATAAGTAAGTGAGCTGAAGCTTGACCTTGAGACTTCTAACCCAACACTCAACAACTACAACAAAAGTAAATTAAATTTCTCTGCCCTGTTGGATGTTTCCCTAAACATGGAATCCTTTGTCATTTCGCCATATATATTTTGTTGACAGAGCTGAGTTAAGATTAATAATAGTAAGATTATAAAAGAAATTATGCGTTCATTAATTTTAGAAAAACGTGAATAAACTTTTATAAAACAAGGAAAAGTGAAATGAGTAGATCCAAAAGAACATTGTATAAAATAGCGGCAACATTGTTTTAAGAACAACTTTGAGGAACTGTCTTTTCGACTATTATAAATACCCAAACTAACTACAAAGGACATATGAAAGAAGACACTATCTGCATCTAGAGGAAGAACTGATAAATTAAAGTATGTACAGATTCATTTTACATATGCATAGATATTTGTGTCTAATAGTAGCCATCTCTAGGACAGGAAGGAGGGAAGAAAAAAAGGGGGAAAAAGAAATTAATTTAACTGTATTATATTCTTAGAAGGTTGTACATAATAAATTTGTAGTTTCATGTACAATTATCTTTTTTATTATACTATGTTAAGGAAATACTTGTTTTATTCCAAAAAATAAAAATAAAATAATATTTTTTTTAAAAAAAGATTAGTAATAGTAGCAACAATACCATTAATAGTAAGGAAAATTTGATTATATGCTTCCAATTCTTTAAGGTCCAACTCAAATACCAACTCCAATTCCACAGTCCTTTCTATTTGTCTTATATACTTAGGATATTCTCAATGATATTATTTATTTGCACAATTGTCTTATAGTACATAATGTTCCCCTTAAAGAAAATGAAACTGTCTTATTTATCTTTGTACCTCTCTGCAGATTGAAGTCTACTGTCTGACATTTTGTAGACATTAAATTAAATGCTCTTTAAATGAGTGTCCTAGAAAAAAAAAAGAAAGAAATTGATCATTTATTCACTTTCAGTCATGGAAAAATACAAAAAAAAACTTCTTTGCATTTCCAAAATTTCACCTTGATTTCTTTCTTCTAGTATAGTGCAAATCTCCTAACACCTCTACAGATTCCATATAAAGTGTTTAACTCATCCCCAACCTATTTGTCTAGCCCTTCATTACACAAAACTCTCCTTCATACACTCTATAGTCCAGCCAAATTAGTTTTCTTACCATTTCTCATATGTGGTATTCCATCTCTTATCTCTGTTTTTTGGACACAGGTAGGAGATGCACTAAAGTCACCAAATTCCACTTGCCAAAATTGGAAATGCGTTCTTGATGACACTAGGTTTACTCAATCTGGGTTCGTGTGAAACATCACTTAAGAATGAGGTCTTCTCTCTTCATGCCTCCTCCATTGCCTCCAATGCCTACAATGTCTTCTTTTCTCACTTCTCCCTTGCAGAATCTTGAGTCTCTTTAAAGACTCCACTTAAGTATTACCTTCTGTATTACAGGTTTCTTCAGCCCCCAATCACTAGTGCCTCCTCCCCATTTCAAACTGTCTACCACTTATTTTGAACATGCCTAGAGACATCTAGGATGTTTCCCCAAATAGAATGTAAGCTCCTCAAGTACTAAAGTTGTTTCATACCTTTCACATTTGACATAATACTTGACACATAGTAAGTATTTTAAAAATCCTCAGTGAACAGTTGATTAGGATGGTGCAGTGCATAGAGTTTTTGGCTGGGCCTGGAGTCAGGAAGATCTGAATTCAAATCTGACTTCAGACACTTACTAACTATGCAATCTTGGGCAAGTCCCTTAACCTCTGTGGGCATTGGTTTTCTCATCTGTAAAATGAGAATAGTAATAACAATTACATCCTAGGACTGTAAGGATCAAATGAGACAATGATTTTAACATAGTGCTTGGTAAATAATAAACATTATATAAATATTAGGTATTATCAATGGTAATGACACTGAAAATCTGAACTGATATTTACTGTATGTGTGACCATGGAACAGTCACTTACCCTCTATTAGCTTTAGCTTCCCCATCTATAGAATGAGAAAGTTGAACTATATGTTCTCTAAGGATTTAGGGTTGGAAGAAACCTGCAATCCTGTAATCTTTGTTACTGATTCTAGCAAAGAAATTAATTTAAAAATGAGTGTTTTAAAGTTTTGTCAGAGAAATAGATATTTAATAAGATGGATTATACCATATGATCCATACATACATTGTATGTATTCATAAGTGTGTATGCATACAAATGTGTGTTATTTAGTTCTTTAAATAAGATATAAAGAGTTATGTACAGTTGTAAAAATATAGATTTCAAACATTCTGGAGGCATGGCCTCAGTCCGTAGTCTTTCTCTGTTTCTGATGATGAAAAAGAAATGGAGGCCAAAAGCATTTCTTATCTCACTCAGATATAGGATTCTTGATGGCTTCAGAGGGGTTCAGTTCACAAATAGAATATATGACTCCATGAAAGGGTCAAGTATCATACCAACTTTCATAGTTCAAGGAATTGTGGTTTAGGCTGACCACTTCTCTTACTTAGCACTCAAGTTTAATTGATAAATTTCTAGGAACCTAACCCATAAAACAGACATGGCTCATCTTAAGTCTCAATGCCTTGATAAAGCTTCAAGAAGATATGGAAAAACAATGTTTGGGAAATGAAGGGTTATTTAAGGGGGTGAATAAATTCATGTGGGATTGGATTGGATTGGTTTAGAAGAATGGGGAGGGAGGTAGAAAAAGAAGACCTAGAAAAATATGGTAGGATGATAAAGACAAAAAAAAGAGTACAAAAATCATATAGCTCTGATCTTAGATGTGACATTTTAAGTCTAACATTCTAAAACATGAGAACTTGGGAATACAAGGATATGCTACCATGACATCATTTCTTTGACAGAATGAACAAACCTTATATCTCTTATTCTCTTGGATTTTTGGATTGTCTAAATAAATATTAAAATGATAAGTGTGAGGAAGTCAAAGAAATTTGGAAAGGCTTATAAAATGGAATGAAAAAGAAACAACAGTATCATAAGCTATAGAGCTGGAAGAAAAAATTTAAAAATCATATACATTGACAGCTATAGAAAAGTAAAATGTAAGCATAAATTCAGGGATGAATGGGCAAGCAGAAAGCAGAAAGTAATAGAGAGGGTGCTGCTGATAAGCTTAGAGTGTTTTAATATTTTTTAATGCCTAGTACATAGAACAATGCGTTGCATATAACAAGTGATTAACAAATGTACATTGATTGATTGTGTTAAAAGTAAAGTGAATAATAAATTATTTTAATTAATAAAACATTACAATTAGCAATGATTGAAAGAATGTTTTAAAACCTAGAAGTAATGACTCATTTTTTATAGGGCAATAAGGTTTACAAAATATTTTCCTCCAAACAAAATTATGACATGAGTAGTGGGATCCTTTTAACTGAATTTATCAGAGGGGAAAACTGAGGTTTAAAGAAATTAGTTGACTTATGCTAGTCATGTTTCTGAAAAGTGTTGGTGCCTAAACTTGAACATGGATCTTCTGACTAAGCCCAGTTCCCTATTTAAGGCAATTTGACTGTTTTAAATTAGTCTGTGTCATAGATTCTCTATATTACAATTTTCTCTCAGAATTTTAGCTTTTCATTTGCTATAAAAGGAGAATCTTAGTTCTCATTCCCAAAGGTGTTTGAGGATTCATGAAGGGGTTCTTTACAGATCTCTGAGGACTACTAACCCTGTTAGGGAGGATGTGTGCGAAGTGATTGAGGAGAAGCATGAAAAATACAGGGAAACTGTTGGATTTCATCATTTCACCTTAGGCATGCAGCAGAAAAAAATCAGATTTGCAGGCAGCCATGGGGATACCACCAGTGGATATGCAGATGTGGAAAATAAGACAGCATGGTATAGTGAAGAGAACATTGGACTTGGAATTGGAATTCTGGATTTTAACTCTACTACTCTATAAACTTTGTAAATCTTCAGTAAACTGTGTGATTCTGAGAAAACTGGATTGCTATTTCTGCATCTCTAAAATGAGCAGTTTAGGCCCAGGTGATCTAATTCTAAATCATATGCTTCAAGGCATCCAAGTCAATAGGTATAGACCTGCTTCTCTAAGGTAGAGTGTTGTAGGAGTAGTAAGAATACTAGATTATGGAGTCTGAAGAGCTGTTCCATGTTATTTGCTCTGGTGTTTCCTGGCTGTGTGACTATGGTGAGTCATTTTACCTCTCTGATTCACAGTTTGCCCATCCACAAAATATGAAGGATAATACTCATGTTACTGTGAGGAAAGTTTTTTTTTGTGAATGATAAAGTTCTAAAAGAACATGAACTATTGCTATTAAGAGGACAAGAAATGACCTTCCCTTTCTCTTGAGTTCCTATTACAGTTTCCTGTGGTATTGATTTGGTAGTTACAAACAGGCTGTGAGTAGTGGTGGCAGAGGATGAGTGATTATCAGTTGTAATATAGGAGTATGTAGCATTTATTTGTAACACTATTGATATCAATTACTGTGATTGATATTAATCATAATTAAAATGAATTTAAAATGATATCATATTATTATGAACAATAATTTACACTTCCATAGTATTTTAGGTTTTCCAAAGGTTTCCCTTCATTGTTGCAAAATGTTTAATGATACTATAATTGTCCTTTTAAAAAAAGATTTCTTTTTTTTCCCTCTGAGTAGAATGTCCAGAGGACGGCAACCAGTATGATGAAGGTCCTCAAGAACTCACCATGGGAAGATGAACTGAAGAAATTGAGGATGTATAGTCTGTGGGAGAAAAAGTTACAGCAATGTGTAATAGATGTTTTGAAATACTTGAAAGGATTCCATGTGAATTTAATTAAACTTGTCTTTGTGCTTGAGGGTAGAATTAAAGCAATGGGTCAAAGTTGAAAAGAGGCAAGTATAGGCTTAGTATCAGGAAAAACTTCCTGACATTTAGAGCTATCAAAAATGTTGTGGGTTTCCTTATAAAATAGTAGATTCCTCTGTGGAGTCATAAGGGCGGGGATGAATCTTCGAAGCAAAGTAGGGAAGATTATTTGTCCGGTATGTTGTGGGAATTCTTTTTCATGTGTGGATTGAACTAGGTGGTTATTGAGATCCCTTTCAACTCTGAAATTCTGTGATGTCTAAGATTCTTCCAGCTCCAAATTGAATGTTTTAGAGGTGCTTTTGATTCTCCTTGAGCACAACTGGCAGAACTTTCTTGCTGTGACACATCCTACCTCCAATCTCTTAAAGACATCTATCATGTGTTCCCTGAGTCTGCTTCTTTGCAGCCTAAACATCCTCAGGTCCTTCAGTCAGTTTTCACATGGCTTCATCCAAAATTCCTTCATTGTTATTGTTGCTCTTCTCTTGACTTCCTCCAACTTATCAACATCCTTCCTAAAATGTTGCATCCAGAATTGAACAGAATATTCTAGATTCAGAGAGACCAGGGCACATTGCAGTATGATATCACATCCCTAGGATTACACACTAAGTCTTTCTTATTAGAGCTTAAAGTTCATAATAACTATCATGGCTGCTCTATCAGACTTTTGACATATATAGAGCCTACTGTTTCTTACCTGCTATGAATATTTTGTCATCTTCTCTGCTCCAGTCCTTCTTCTCCCCTATAAACAGTAATACTCCAGACCCAGACCTTCAGAGAAAGGGAGAGCCTAGGGGCAGCTAGGTGGCACAGTGAATAGAGCACCAGTCCTGAAGTCAGGAGGACATGAGTTCAAATCTGATCTCAGACCAAACACTTGACACTTACTAGCTGTGTGACTCTGGGCCAGTCACTTAACCCCAGTTGCCTTAAAAACAAAAACAAAAAAACCAAACAAACAAAGGGAAAGCCTATCTATCCCCATTCTACTTGCAATATCTGTGACTAACCAAACCTCGCCCACACTCCCCTTTACTTGTTGTGCCCCTGTATTAGAATGTAAGTTCATTTAGGGCAGGGACTATCTTGCTAATACATATGGGTTATGTGTGTATATTATAGAGATGTATACACACATATCCATGTCTGTATATAAATGTTATACATGTATACATATAACATATACATATATGCAAAAACATACAAATGTGTATATGTGTGTGTATATATGTATGTATGTATGTATATGTATATGTGTGTATATAGGTATATGTGTGTGTGTGTGTGTGTGTGTGTGTGTGTGTGTGTGTGTGTGCGCCTGTGTGTCTCCAGTACCTAGCATAATGTTTGGTACACAGTAGATGTCTAATCAATACTTGTTTTGGTACATTTATTGGTTCATGCATATACTCACTAAAATCCCAGATTATATTTTTTTCATAGAGTATGTTATCTACCCATTGCTCCTATATCTTATACTTATAAAAACTTTATAAAACTCAAGTATAAGGCTTCAGATTTATTTTCATTAAATTTCATCATATTAGACTTGGCCCTCTATTCTAGTCTATTGAGATCACTTTTTTTTTCTTTTTTGTATCCTGACAACTATCCAATATACTCAGAATAGATTTGCATGCCATCTATACTTTTGCCCAAGCAGTTAATAAAAATGCTAAATAACACAAGACCAAACATAGCTCTTCTGGTAAGCATGAAGATCTCCTTCCAAAATTACATGGAACTATTTATGATTCCTTTGAGATCTAATCATTCAACCAGTTTCTAATTAACCTAACCACAGTATTGTCTAGCCCAGATCTTCATTTTTTTTTCACAAATTAGCAAAACTCTTGCTTCTATCATCTGTACCATTTAAAAATATGTGAATTGGTAGATAAGTTCCCTGGACATTTATACTGGTTCTTTAGGCAATTCATCATTTTCTTCCTCATTGAAATTATTTCACTTTGTGCCTTGAGAATTTCATTCTACCTCCTTGCTGTTTCTCACACAATAAATGCCATCTCCTGACTTCATACATTTCACTAGCTATGTGCCAATGTCTTGAATTGTCTCCCTTTTCATCTTTGCCTCTTGACTTCCATGACTTCCTTGAAATTTTAGCTAACATCCCACCTTTAAAAATAAGCCTTTCCAGATCCCCCTTTATGTTGGTGACTCTGTAATTTATCTCTACTTTATACTTAACATGTCTTACTTGTTTTCATATTGTCTTCTCTGTTAGACTTAAGCTCCTTAAGAGCAGGGACTTTTATGTGCCTTTTTTTTTTGTATCCTCAGAACCTAGTATATTGCCTCGTCCATAGCAGTGACTTAAAAACTTTTTTTGTCGATTAACCAAATTTTCTCAATAGAATAGCAGTTCATGTGATTCTACTTTTCTAGTAACTGAACCCTTTGAAATCTATTTTCCCCTAAACTAGAGTGGATGTCAAAGTATGGAAGGGAAGGGAAGAGAAAGGAAGGCAAGGGAAGGGAAAGGAAGAGAAGGAAAGGAATAAAATTTACTGGCTACTATGTGCCAGACACTGTGCTACGTACTTTTTAAAATATTATCTCATTTGATCCCCTCAACAACCCTGTCGTATAAGGACTATTATCATCTTCATTTTACAATTGAGGAAAATTAGACGTACAGAGGTTAATTGACTATCCAGCATTACAAAATTAGTAAGTATCTGAAATTGGACACGTAGTGGTTATTGATGTTGTTTCTCTTTTAAATTTATTGTCTGGTGGGCTATTGCTTTGGTGGATAAAATGATTTCTTTTTGTGATGGAATAAAATGAGGATGTAAGCAGCACCAGATTTTAAAAGAGTTGCCTAGGCTTACATAAATAACAAAAGATAGAGCTGGGCAATTCATTTAACCTCTCAGATTAAAGTAATCCCACAATTTCTGTTTTTATTTATTTTGTCCTGAGCTTAGTGATTGTATTATTTCTTATGTTTCCCTGCATCTATCTGCAATATTGCTATGGTGTACCTTAGGTTACACATGGGCAAAATGCTATATGAAGGCCCTGACTAGTAATACCTTTCCCCAAATTTGTTATGATCTATTATTAAAACATAATGAAAGGATTTATGACTTTAGTTGATTTCATGAACACTTGAAGTTTTCCCACTTTAGTGGTCAGTGCTTCCAAAATATTCCACCAGGTAAAGTGTGATATTTCTAATTAGTTCCAGTAAATCTAGCCTTCTCAAAGTACTGAAACTCAAAGAAGCACCCTTTATCCATTTGGTCAGCATAATGGTTCAAAGTGGGCCAGTCTGTCACTCTCTACTACCTTAGGTGTTTGATTCTTAGGAAGTTTTATTGCAATGACTAGAAATCCTAACTTAATCGGTGCTAACACCAAAGCTCAATTCTCCAACATTTAAGAGTTTTTTGCCATATTGGTTTTAAAGCACACAGAATCCCTAAATAACACTTTGCCCGGCAAATTTCAACTTTGACAATTGGCCCCCATATTTCTTTCTTGTTCTTTCTGTCTTGTTCTTAAAATTAGTAGAAGTCATAGTAATAATAATAGCAAGTAGTGCTCCAGCTCTGTGATGTCATCAATAATATGATAAATTTATAGGCTTACAGGTTGTTGGGAGCACTGAGAGATTAAGTGACTTGCCCAGTCCTTCTACTTAGTACTTCTGTGATCCTGGGTAAATTGCTTAATTTCTGGTTTTCAATTTTCTCCTATTTAAAATAAAGAGATTGGATGATGTGATCTCTAAAGTTTTTTCCACTTATAAATAGATTATCAAATAGCATATGTCAGGTGTTTGAACCTATTTGTATATAACTGCATATTTTCAGTTTTTGTATATTTGTTTATACAAATATATGCATATGTGCACGTGAATACATCTGTGTGATACAAGAATAAATTTATTTTTATTACCTTGCCAGGAAACTTAGAATAAATTTCAGTTTTCAAGTTAAAGTCTTTATTATTTATGGCCTCAGTACTTGCATTGACTGAAATTCAATTTTTTCCACGCCTGATTTGTCAGCCTCAACAGTTCTTGAATTTGTCTCTTCTAATTCAGCTTCTGGGGAGCATCCAAAGGCTGGATACTTGATAAAAATCCCAGGCAGGGAAGTTTAAGTACAGTTTAAGTACTTGCCGTGGAGCAGGAGTTCACCAGACCTTCCTGGGAGGATGATAACAAAAGTACCACTTGTGGCTCAATAAAGACAATTTTAATTAATAGGAAAACATAATCAAGCCCAGGTACTGAGTATTGCTCTCTGTGTTTCCATGCCAAATCTGTCTGTTCCATTGGCCCAGTGAATGACAATTATCTTCTCCAAGTTAATGAAACAAACACTGGCCGTCTGTGACCACGATGTCCCACAGGTTCACAGTTTGAAGGGGCCCATTATTAGTAATCACATCAAGCTTTTGATGAGCAGAAGCCTCCTTAGTTTATGCCCCTGTGATCATGTTTCATCTCTCCCTCAATGAAAAAAAATACTAAAACAAAAAATAAAACCTAGCTTCTATTTCAGAGACCATAAGGCCGGGGGTCTAGTAACCAACTAGCCATGTGAACTGAAGCAAATAGTTTACCTATTCTGTGCTTCAGTGTACTGTTCTGTCTAATCTGTATGATAACATTGGCCATAACTCCCTCTGAAGCTTTCTGTGAGGATGGAATAAGATAATATAGGGACGGAGCATAGTAGAATAAAAACTAGACAGGTTGTCAAGAGATATAAGTTTCAAAATCTGCTGTCTTTGCTTTTTGCTGTGTGACTTGATAGAAGTCACCTAATCACATGGGCCTTCAGTCTGATCTACTATAAAGTGGGGATACTTTCACTGTCTATCTCAAGGAGTTAAGATCAAATGAAGTAATGTATTAGAATTGTTTTCTAACAACTTTAAATGTTGTCAACATAGGTTAATATACTAGTATCAAATACTTCATTGAGTCTGTGATCTAATTCATTTGGATGTTCACTCAATGATGCAAATCCCAGTGCATTCTATTTACTCATTCTGTGCCATCCTTGTTGTGCTCCCCAAATGGGATGTGCCCAAAGTGCTGAATGCCGTCCTTCTTTTTCTCCAATGTTGTGAAAAACAAATGATGCATTTGGACTGTCCATCATTTAACCCTCATCCTTGCCATATTTTCAACCTACCAATTTTTAATGATTCCTTAATGATATCCTTTGCTTCTCTTCCTGAGTTCCTTATTTGTTGTATATTGCTACCTTCTCACCCTTCTTATTCACCTTTTCCCTCACTCTTTGCGTAATATTTATATTCACTTATTCAGATGATGATATTCCATGTATGGCAGCCTTTCAACAAAGGTAGACTATTGGTATTAAACAAAGTTGGCCATTGTTCCTAATAGAAAGTTGGAGTCACTAAAGCAGCACTGCAACTTTTAAAAGGCAATCCAGCTCACCTTTGTACTCCTATTTGATTTTGTGTCTGACTTGTCCATTTATACTGAGGGCAAGAGAGGGTTAGTCACTTCCCCCAAGTTGCTAAGTGAGTAAGTTGGAGGGTTATGATGAGCTAGAGAGATATTTTTCAACCTGGGGATAAGTGGCTTTTGGAGCCCTTTAAATCAGGGCACAGAACCGGCACTAATTACCTCAGAGAGAGTTACTATTAATGAATTTGGAAGCACACAAAATCTGAATTTAGTAGAGCCTAATTTAGTTGGTCAATGTTTCTTTGGGGAATTTTAAGTTTTTTTTTTTTCAAATTGTTCCCACCTCTTTTCATTTCATTTCAAAAATATTAAAATCATATTTTGTGTAGAAAATTGTTATAGGCATTGGTGACAATGCAATAATCAAGTAAACATAGACTCTCCTTTCCCAATGTCCCTAATGAGTCATTCAGTCAAACTACAACATATATTCAGTACCTACTATGTAGCAGACAGTGTGCCAGGTGCTGGGAATAGAAATATACAGAATGTGAGTGAGTATATTCCAAGATAGAATATAATAGTATTCATGAAAATTAAAAAGTTACAGTTTGAAATAGAAAACTTCTGACTTCTCTTCCAGCTTTGATAATCTGAATTCTTGCCAGAGACCAAAGGAATCATAGAATTTAGAGCTAGAAGTGGCCTTAGTAATATAAAACAAGTACATTTTTGTGGGGAAGATTAGGGTCCAAAAAGTTTAATTTACTTGTCTAAGGTAGCACAGGAAATAATGGAGTCAGAATTTATACCAAACATGTTTTCCTTTTTAAAATCTTAAAATCTCCAGAGATATTTATAGGAATTTCATTTTTTCTCTGAAAGGACAATTGATAAACTTGTTCCTGTTCAACTTAGCTACAGGTCTTAGATAGAGTTTGGTCCAAATTTCAAATATCTACTAAGAACCATATAAAGCTAGAATTAAGGGAGATATTCATCATCTAGTTATTGAATCACAGGATTTTAGAGATTGGAGAAACCTCACTGGCTGTGTATCCCACACCAGAATTGAAAAAAAAATAATCCCTTCTACTCAAGAAATGACTGTGGGGGCCTCTTCCTTAAAACTTCTAATAAGAAAGAATCCACTGCCTTCTGAAGCAGTTCATTCCACTTTGGGACAGCTCTATCATGAATTTTTTCCCCATTATACCAAGTCTAAATTTGCTTTTGTAACTTTCCCCTTTCTTTTCTTGTCTTTACACTTCGAGTCAAATTGAAAAAAAAAATTGATTTCTCTTCTTTGTGACAGCTTTTCAAATTCTTGAAGACCACCATCTTGTTTTCTCTTCCTGGGTTGCTAAACAATTTTTTTGCCTTCAACTGGACCTCATATGATTTGACTGAGAGCATTTCCCCATGCTCTCCAGCATTTCAATATCCTTCCCAAAAGGTGGTACCCAGAACTCTAGTGGTACTTCAGATATGGTCTGCCAGATTCAATACCCCAGGCATGTCTTCAACCCTTTCATTTTATAGAGGAGAAAATTGAGGCTTAGAAAAGTGAGAGGATTTGCTCAAGGTCACAATTCTGATTCCTAGCAGAGCTGGGGCTTGAAACCAGGACTTTTAATTCACTGCTCCTTTCACTAGAGCAAATCTGCTTAATTTGCCCCATGTCACATTTTAGAAGTTTTCTCCCCCGACATATTCCATACTTTGCACAATAATTATTGTTTCTGAACTATTGATTTTTGCCTAATGGATGGCAAAAGTAAAAAGGAAATTTCCCGGAGAAGTTAGATTGCTTTAGAATGAAATGTTCTCTTCAATTCTAATGATTTTCAAGCTATTTTTATGTACAGTAGTTAGTTTCCAGACTGATGAGGAGGAGTCTCCCTGGTACAGATGGGAAATGCTTATTATGATAATAGTGTTCTGGATTGTTAGCAGAGATTATTAGAGAGAGATGTTAGAAATGCCTCCAGTGGAATTGAGTAGGTGACAAGGTAAAAGGAAAAGATAAATGACAGTGATAAGTAGGCAGTACATCAGGCTAAAGATGCCAAGCAGAGGAAAAGAGAATAAAGGAATTTCATTTCTTTTAAGGAACCAATTCATAGAGGTCCATCCCCACTCTTAATGCAATAATCTATAATAAAGGTATGGTCTACTTCCTCTCTGGGGCACGGAGGGGATCATGAATTCCTAACAGCTATTTCAGTAGAGTCCACAAACTGGAAAGGCTTTGATTGGGCACACAGTGTCAGACTGTCTGTCTATTGTCTGAGGACCAGCCTGGCTGAATGTGGAGAGACTATCTCAGAGGGTTGGTTGATCAATTGTTGAAGAATGCTTTGTACACAGTGCTTCATGATGGTTACCTGCTAAGATATGGAGAGACTATATACTGCCTTGCTGATGAAAGTATACTCACCAATAAAATCATAGGCATTTAAAGCTAGGTGACTCAGTGCATAGAGTGTGGGACCTGGAGTCAGGAAGACCTGAGTTCAAATCCAGCCCCAGACACTAGCTATGTGATCCTGGATAAGGCACTTAACCTCTGTTTGCCTTAATCAAGTGGAAAAGGAAATGGCAAACCACTCCAGTATCTTTTCTAACAAAACTTCACTGACAGTATGGCCCACAGCATGTGTCATGGAGAGCTGGACACAACTGAAGGACTGAACAACAATTACAACAACAACATAACCTAGAGAAATGTAGCTGAATGTTATAAAGAACTCTGATGTAGCAGGTATCAGGACTCCTTGGTTCTAGTCTGGCTGTGCTACAAACCAACTGTATTATTTAGGGCAGGTCACTCGACTTCTCTTTTGATGCTATTGAACTGCAATAGGATTTCTCAACTTTTTTTCTTATGTCATGGACCCCTTTAGCAGTACAATAAAGCCTATATCCCTTGCTTAGAATAATCTTTTTAAATGATTAAAATAAAACAAATATAAAGAAAACCAAGTATATTGAAATACAGTTATAAGAATTTTGGGAGGGAAACAGATAAGTTCACAGACCTCAGGTTAAGATCCCCTAACCTATCCTATCTCTAATCTCCCTTCCAACTTTAACAGTCCATAAGAAAGGAGGAAAACCATTTGTCTAAAAACCCCTGATTCCATATAAGGAGATCAGATGCAAATGAAATAATTACCTGGAGAAAACCTACTGGGGTGTTTGTAAGGAAACCAGGGCACCTGAAGACAAAGAACCCATAGATAACCTAGGCCTTAAAGTTTAATATTATTAAAATATTTTTGGCCAAAAGTCTGTATCATGTAAGGCCAGTAATGTGTTTTTTTTTCCTGTTGAGTCTGAACAACAATACTATCTATCATATGTGAATCTTTCATCAGACAAGAAAAGGCAAACACCAGATTCAGGTGTACTGGCTGCTCCGGCTGGCTGTCTTGCCTCTTGTCTCATGCCTTTCTCCAAACAACAGTGGCATCTCCAAGATGTCAATGTCAATGTCAACTGGAGGCTGTATTTTCCAGCTGAGAAACAGGACTTGGTCTGCATTCAAGGTCTATGTACTAAAGAACTCACTGAAGGCCCTTTTGGTATGGAAGTTTATGAATGAACAAATAATAATTCATTTTATGTGGTGTTTTAAAGATGAAAAAGTACTCTTTTCACAACAGTCTCATGAGGGATGTAATAGAAGTATTATTATTACTTTATAGATGAGTAACCTGAGGCATGGGGAGATTAAAACACATGCATAGATTATTCACAAAGTTATTGAGAAAGGGCCAGGATATGAGTTCAGATTTTTCTTAACTCCACATCCCAAAATATTTCCATTATACCAAGATGCTTCTGATGACCAGGGTCCAAATATAAAATGATCTTCTTCTCTTTAAAATATATATATGTATATATAGGTGCACATTTTGTATCTGTACATATACATAAATACATATAAAGTGATTGTGATAATTATAAAAATAAAGACACCAGCTGACTCATAGTATTTAATGTTTTAAAAATAATCTTATATATATATATTATTTAATTCAAACTTCACAACAACCCTGTGATATACTTGATATTGTTATCCTCATATTACACATGAGAAAGTGAAAACTAAAAGAAGTTTAAATGATGTGCCCATAAAGTATATGAGGCAGGATTTGGAGTCAGATCTTCCTGACTCAAAGTCCAGAACTACTTACTACTTAACTATATACACATATGGGTGCTATATATACTCATGCCTTTCTAAGATTTATATGTATATAATCTAAGTATATGTTTGTGTATATATATATATATTTATATATATACTCATACATTTATAATATATTACACACAACTAGCATATGTTATATATAATAAATTGTCACATATATTATCCATATTGGAAGTGAAACATACATTGTATATGTTTATTGTATATACATATTGAGCCATTCTCTAAGTTATTGAGAAGGCACCAATCTGCATTGCTAGAAAGGCATGCCATCTCAGAGCTTTATGGAACAATGAAATTACAATTTCAGTCCCCCAATCTTTATTCCTTTTCTTGTCCCTTCCACTTTCTTGCTATATCTCCTCATTTGCAAAATTGACAATGTTGGGGACAATGACTTTCGATGTCTTAGCCACCTTTTTATGCAATCTCATTTGATATACCTTTAAAGAAAAGACATGGCACTTCTTTATTACATACATACATACGTACATACATACATACATACATACATACATATACATGGAAAATGTTGTCCAACAATAAACTCACATATACATACATACACAATATACACACACATATGTAAAGTTCTCAACATGAGTGACTGGAAGGAAAGCAGTGGCTTTGGAAGATATGTGTGTATATATGTGTGTGTGTGTGTGTGTGTGTGTGCATGTGTATTTTGGACCTATAGGACTTATATTTAGGTCCAACTACATATACACATCTGTCTGTCTATCTACCTATCTACCTATCTATCTATCTACCAATATATCCATATATCTTTCTGTCTATGTTTACCTTGATAGAATATAATCAACTTTAGGAAACAGATTATTTCACTTTTGTCTTTATGTCCCCAGCACCTAGGACAGATCCTGGCACATAGGAGGAACTTAATAAATATTTATTGATAGACTTATATAGCTAGAAAGAGATCCTAGAACCAAGAACATAACTTATTAGAACTAGAAGAGACCTTAAAATATGAAACTTGTGATGCAAATGTGATAAAGAACCTTAAGAGGTTATTTAATCAAACCCTTTCATTTTACAGATGAAGAAACAGAGGCAGAGAGAAAGGAAGTAAATTTCACAGTATCACAAAATTATCAAATTGAAGAGAATTTAGAAGGAAAATGGATCTACACTGTCAATTAATTGTCCTAATTTTCTTTCTGGTTCTTTCCTTTATTAAATGTGTGTTTAGGGAAAGTTAACTTCCAAACTTTGGGCCCCAGTTTGATCAGGTGAAGAAAAGTGGAGGGGGATGTACAAAGATTACTGGAATAGCAATACGAAACCCTCAGCCACAGCCTTAGCTCTGTCACCAGTTAACAAACATTTATTTCTTAAACACTTATTATATGCAAGGTACTGTACTCAATGTTGATTTACAAAGAAAGGTCAACCCATTGTGGGACCAGAGGCAAGTTTCTTCTTTCTGGACCTCAGTCTTCTCATTTGTAAAATGGAGGGGTTGTCCTAGTTGACATTCTGATATTCTATGGCTTTAGGATTTTCAGTTGATGGAACTGTATGAAAAGATCCTTTAAGTAAGCATCAAGTAATATTGGAGTAGAAATGCAAATATGATTAAAGAAATGGAATGACTTGTACAAACTAAATGTCAGAACAAAATTTTGTAACACATGCATGTTTTTCTCACTTTTTTTTGTACATTACACATAACAGAAGAATGCACATGGCTTGGTGAGTGTGGGGTGAAGGATGGATTGGGGAGACATCCTCTGCAAACCATAAGCTAATTGGTGGATCAAAGGCTTTGTGTGGAGAGGGGTATATTTTGTGAGTCTAAGATAAATAGAAACTCTTTTCCTCAAATACTGACTTCCAATTATGTGAGTTCACACCCAGAACTACAAGCTGACAGCAAGGAAGGTGAGGTCCTCCAGTATTGCCTGCAGCCTGATCAACATAACAGCAGGAGGCATTTTCCCTCTCAAAATGATGCTTTGGTCTCAGAAAAGAACTAACGGAGCTGGGTTTTTGTTTTCATGTTTTTTCCTCCAAATAAAATTTTGATTCTACTGAATGCCATCAGTCAATGCATATTATCTTTCACATGAGCATGAGCAAGGGCAGAGCTTCATGTCCAAAGATAATGTGCTTCATTGTTTGCATGACTCAGGGGCTGGAAGCTAAATATATGGCCTCTTGTTTGGAGGGCATTTTTTTGGTAGTGAGGGTGGGGTTGTTGTCCTTTTGTTTGAGGAAATGCATGACTAAACAAGGAGGTGAAATAGAGGCCATTTCTCTCTTCCTGCCTCCCCCTCTCTCATTATGCCGCCTCCTTCCCACCCTCCCCAAACCCTACCCCTCTCAAATTTGCCAAAAGGTCAGAAAGAGGCTTCATCTGTTATGCTTAATCAGCTGATGAAAAGTGGAGGATGGCCCAGGTTTGTGGCTTCTCTATTTTAGGCAGAAATTGGAATGAGAGTATCATGCTATAATGTCTAACATTCTGAAATGTGAAGCTGGTCACCAGAAGGAAGTCAAATGAGACAACTGAAGTTCTCCTGTCTGGGACTGTACTTTTTCTCTTACTGTAGCAGCTTCCTTCAAGATAGGTGAGTTCCTGTGATAGATTACTTTGGGAAAATAGCTCAACTCCTCTGAAACAGAGTTGAAAGAAGCACACATGAACATAAACACATACAATTTTTGTCAAAAGAAAATACACAGAATTAGGAAGTAAGAAAACTGGCTTTGAATTCTAGTTTTCACAATATTTATTTTTTTAATCTTTTTATTAATTTTTTTGATTTATCAATAATCACTTCCATATGCTTTTGAGTTTAAAAATTTTCTCCCACTTCCTCCCCATCACCCTCCCCAAGACAGCGCACAATCTGATATAGGCTATACATTTACATTCATATTAAACATATTTTCACATTAGTGATGTTGTAAGTAGAAATTAAAATCAATAGGAGGAACCATCAGAAAGAGGAAACAAAACTCAACAGAAGAGAAAAAAAAATAACAATTCAGCTTCCATAGTTCTTTCTTTGGGTGTGGATAGCATTTTCCATCACAAGGCCTCTGGAGATGTCTTAGATCCTTGTATTGCCAGGAAGGGTTAAGTTTATCAATATTAGTCATCACACAACATGGCTGTTATTGTATACAACATTCCCTTGGTTCTGCTCACTTCACTCAGCATCAGACCATACAAGTCTTTCCAGGTTTTTCTGAAGTCAGCCTGTTCATCATTCCTTATAGCACAATAGTATTCCATCACATTCATATACCACAACTTGCTCAGCCATTCCCCAATTGATGGGCATCCTCTCAATTTCCAATTCTTTGCCACCATAGAAAGAGCTGCTATGAATATTTTTGTACATGCAGGTCCTTTTCCCATTTGTGTGATCTCTTTGGGATATAGCCTTAGAAGTACTATTGCTGGGTCAAAGGGTATGCACATTTTTATAGCCCTTTGGGCATAGTTCCAAATTGCTCTCCAAAATGGTTGGATCATTTCACAACTCCACCAACAATGCATTAGTGTTCCAATTTTCCCACATCTTCTCCAACATTTATCATTTTCCTGTTTTGTCATGTTGGCCATTCTGATGGGTGTGATGTGGTACCTCAGAGTTGTTTTGATTTGCATTTCTCTAATCAATAGTGATTTAGAGCATTTTTTCATATGACTATAGATGGCTTTAATTTCCTCATCTGAGAACTGTCTGTTCATATCCTTTGACCACTTATCAATTGGGGAATGGCTTGTCACAATATTTATTTTCTAGAGTAATCTTAGACAGGTCACTCCCCTTATTTAGGTCTCAGTTTATTCATTTTTTAAGGTGTGTACATGGTACCCATGAAGTTATGTGTTGGTTTAGAGGAAATTATTTTTTTTAAATCAAGCAATTTTTCTGCTCCCTACCTAAAAAAGGATATCACAAATTTATATCTAGAAGCTTGACTGCTTTCCACCAAATGCCAATTACATAAAGGACTATCACAAATGCCAAATAGCAATTAAAAAATTTATCCAAGCAAATAATGAACAGAAATCAGAGAAGTTATGCTGATTAGAATATGTCTGATCATAGATGAATAAATGAGTTTTCCCATGGGGAAGGAGATAGCTCGAATCAAGTAAGAAATAATTCCTAATCTCACCCAAGGAGAAATGCCTCAAAATCTATAAGGAGTCAAATCTAGAAATAAAGGATATGTTGTAGTGTCAGCTCTTCAACATGACAACTCTCTCTCCAACTTTCCTCTCTTTCTCCCCAGCTTTCTCCTGAAAGAGAGCCTGGAACCATTTATGCCCTATCTCAATTCAAGAAGAGAAGTTTTTCTTCCTCAAACATGTTAGCATAGTGGATAGAACACTGGTTCTTGAGTCAGGAAGATCTGAGCACAAATACTACCTCAACCATTTACTAACTAAATAACCCTGAGTGTCACTTAACCTCCATTTGCCTCATTTCCTTCAACTGTAAAATATGAGTAATAGTAGCATTATTGTAGCATATTAATGACAATAAAGCAGAGGATTAAATATGGTAATATTTGTAAAATGTCCTGGGACTAGGCATTGAGTCATTCTCCCCACCAATGCAGAGAGTCTTATGTAAGTGTTCTAGTCACCTGGCTTGAACACGTGGTTACATCTGCAGACTTGGACTTGATATTATCAAAATTTCCTTCCAGCTATAAAATCTACAATTCTGTGTTAGATATATGTTCTTGGGTAAATAATACCATCTTTCTATACTCCAGTCTTCCCATCTATAAAGTGGTGGGGTTAGGCAGGGTAATTGCTAAAGGCTTTACCAGTTTTAACTTGCTAAGTCTATGAATCAAGGAATCTCAATTTAAAAAAAAAAACAAACTTGAATGATGATAATTTAACTTTTGTTGAATATTTTCATTGGGGCATTGTGATGCAATAAGTAATGATGATGATGATGGTGATGATGATGATGATGGTGGTGATGGTGATAGTGATGTTGGTCATTTGATTATCAGTAGATATAGTACTCCTTCCTCGCAACCACAATGTCTGGCATGAAGAGATATAGTATTTTATGCACAGAAGCAAATTAATTTTGCATAAAAAAGTTCTTGTATTTGTAGGAATGTAATTTGTGTATAGTCTGAGCAGACCAAAGGTAATATGGTATAGCAAGAAAGCAATGTTGATTTGGGGATAGGCATGCTGAGCTCTGCCAGTTTCTAATTGTGGGACTTCAGGTGATCCATTAACTTTTCTGCACCATCTTAATTTCCTCACCTAGGAAATGAAGATGATAATGCCTACTATCCCCAGTTCCAGAATTGTTGTATGTATGAAATAAAATTATACATGTCCATTTTCTACTGCTTACTGCAGTGCCTGGCACATAGTAGGTGCCTAATGAATGTTTATTGATTAATTGATTGATTTTCCAGCCTCAGCAGTTCATAAAACCAGCTGTGAAGACACTAGCATTTTACAATTTGCAATTTACAATCAGTGGAGGTAGCAACTCTATTGATAAAATTGTGGATCCTTGAAGCATTGAAAAAGATAAAGTAAGCCAATATACAAAGGTACTATACAAAGGTGATGATTATTCTTATCCTCTTATTATTATTTTTAAAAATCATGATTGCAGTAGCTATTTGTGCCTCTCGTAATGATGAGGCATGGATACTGCCTTTTGTTAGCTATCTGTTTCATTCAGATCAAGGTAATCCATGGAGTTTCACTAAAGTTACCCTCTCTAGGATGGATTCCAATGATAAGAATGTAATATGTAAGAAGGTAGTATATCTAGCAGAAAATGGAGAAAATGGCTGATACTATGGAGGCTTGAGATCTACTTTTGCTTGCATTGTAAAGTTATTGTAACATGTGGGACAACTCATTTTTCCTCTCTGAGCCTCCTTTTGCTGATTTGAAACATGAAAGGTTTATATCAGATGATCTGTAAGTGCCTCTTTGATACTATGTCCTATGATGAGAAGGAAATAAGGCAGGAAGAAAGAAAGAATGGAAAGAAGGAAGGAAGGAAAGAAAGAAGGAAGGGAAAAAAGGGGGAAAATTCTATAGGATTGGACTAGATGGCTTCTGACAATCTTTTCCAATTTTAACATTCTATGGTTCAGACCAAAGATAGGAATTTTTTTCATACTCAGGGAAAAGTTAGATTTGTATGTGTGTATACATACATATGTATTCACCAAATTTGAATGCTATTTTTGACAGTTGGAATAAGGTCAAAGTGGGGATGGGTCATGTCAGAGGTAGATGTCTACAATGTCTAAGGTGTCCAAGGTCATAGATGGAGAGCTGAAAATTACCTTAGAGATAATCTAATTTAATTGCCTCTGCCCCTCTTGCAGATGAAGAATTTGAATTCTATAAAGCTTAGATGATCTATTCAAGTTACACAGGTATTAAGTGGCAAACCCAAGATTTGAACTAAGATCATCTAATTCCAAATCAAACACTTATTCCAATAACATACTGATTTCAATCAACCTTGAAAGTACCTTGGATAGTTTCCATATTTATTGTTTTGTACACATACATATACACATACATTCGAACACAATTCAACATGAAAAAATGGGGGCAGAGAGGGAGGCAATGTTATTTCTCATAAATAATTCCCTCTAACACACAGTTATATGTTCTTGGCTACTCCTGAGGTCCATGGTATTCTAATAAGAACCCAAGATCTTAATTAAAATGCCTCTATGATAAGAATTTCTTGGACAGATACTTTAGATCACTTACAAAATTGGTTTTGCTTATGAAAATTTTAGCTCATTTTTTGCAGAAAAAATTATAAAATCAACTATAGTCAACAAATACCTATTACAGTTCATCTTTCATACTTTTTATCCACTCTGAAATAAACCATTATAATTGAGGGTATGTATGTATATACCCATATGCATACATACACATATATGTATATATGTGGGTGCATATTTGTTTTTGCATATATACATGATAAGTAATAGGAGGAAGACATAAAAAAGGAAGGGAAATTATGTACCCCCAAAATGATAAGAATGAGAAAACCAAGGCCATCCTCTTAATCAGTCAGAATACATGTAGTAAGTTCCTATACTGTGCTAAGTTCTGGGGATGCAGTGAACTACATGAAATATTCCTTGACCTCAGAGTGCCAATAATCATTTAGGGGAGACAACATGTACAAATGTAAATATGAAGAGAATATATGCAAAATAAATACAAAGCAGTTTGAGGAAGTGTGTTAAAAGTCAGAAAAGGATTCATGTAGAAGTTGGCTCTAGAACTGAGCATTGGAAAAAACCCAGCAGTTCTAAAAATCACAGATTAGGAGGAAGTGCTTGATAGGACTAGAAGTTAACAAGTATAAAAGCATGGAGATGGGATATGGAATAAGTGTATGAAAAATAGTGTATGTAGCTTGGTGGCACAGTGGATAGAGCTCTGTATCTGAAGTCAGAAAGCCTTGAGTTCAAATCTAGCCTCTGACACTAGGTAGATGACCCTAGGAGATATTTATTGAACCACAGCCTGCTTCAGTTTTCTCATCTGTAAGAAGGAATAATAACAGTACCTATCTTCCAGGGTTGTTGTGAGGATCAAGTGCCATGGTATTTGTAAAGCATTTTGCAAAAGCTATTATTAGAATTCCATCAAAATATTCATTTAGATATCATTGAAAAAGTTCCATTTTCTAGATGGTAACTGTAGATGGGAGATTCCCTTATAATACAGACTTTTTAATCTCTGGCGTGGCAGTGACTAGATCATCAGAAGTTTAGAGTTTGGGGAAGATGGCAATTAGAAGATGATCTCTGTGTGTGTGTGTGTGTGTGTGTGTGTGTGTGTGTGTATACACCAGGGACAAACATCAAAGCCTCAGGTTTTCCCTGTTTTTCTGATTGTCAGACCTCTAGAATAAGGACTAAGCCAGCCAAAATACTTATTTCCCAGCTACCAGAGCATAACACCCCAGAAGATTTTATTTCTAGTTAATTTGTTACAGGACAATCAGTATGCCTGTGTCCCCCAATTCGTTAGCAGTGACAGCAGCTGCCCATGGTTGCTTGATTCCAGCTGCTTGTTCAACCATGTTGCCTTCTTACTAATCACAATCTCAGAAACCAATTGAACGGGTGTGAGTGCAATTATCATTAGGAAAAACAACAATAATTAAATATAATTAATAAAGACCCCTATTACCAGGGCAAATTCATGCTCTGTGTCTAAGTTGGATGGAGTCCCTAAGTGGGTACACCTCATTACCCAAATGAATTGCTTTCATGAAGCATAACTTTTATGCTACTGATATTGTCTTAATACACTTGATTTTTTTCCCAAATGGTAGCTCTTTTTAGGAATATACCACTATTTATTACTCAATAAATCAGGGAGAATCCTGTGAATCTGAAAAGTTCCAAATACCTTTATCCTGCCTCCACCATTTGTTACTTCTTTAACAAGGAACAAGTCGCTTCATCAGGAAGCCTCAGTTTCCTCATCTGCCAAGTGGCAATAATAGTGCCTATACAATTTATATTAAAGTCATATTATGAAGAAATATATTGTAAACCTTAAAGGGCTAAGGAGGGTTGAGTTTAGATTGTAAATCAAAGACAATTTTTTGGCTGTGATGTTAATTTCTATTATATATTGAGAGATAATCTAAGAAACATAGCCATGTTTTCTCTATTACATGTAATATTTCTTCCTTCAGCTGTCACAATGACAATACTCTTTATGCAGGCAGGCCAAAATTTAAAATCTAGTTTGACACTGAAAGATTACTTATATGCCTGTTAACTATTTGAATTCTGAAATATATTTCCCCATAGAATTAATGGTATAAATGTGAATAAGGTACAGAGGCCAGTCCACAAAAGTTTAATTATTACTAGTGTAGCTGAAGTAAAGGACTGATACCACTATTTTATTTCAGCTTTCATTTAACATTAAATACATTTTCTACTAAATAAAACTGTTCAATAACTCTCTAATCGTAAGTAGATTATGAATAAAACTGAAGGCTATTGTTCACTATTGTGATCAAGGAGTCCAATTTGAAGAGGACTTACTTGTGTATGGTGAGGTCTACCAGGTGTTCCTCTTTATGTACGATATTTTATTCAGCTCCAGAAAATTTCAGAGCCTCCTTGAAAAGATTTGTAATCACTCAAAGGAGTCAGATCTGACTATCCACACAGGAAAGAATGAGTGGAAGAACAACGCCAATTGTCCAGATTACAACATTCATTGGAATGGAAAGTATACAGAATTTGTCAATCAGTGTTATATCTGGGACAGACAATAAAGATAGCCAGCTCATTGGTCCTAGAGTTGAACCAGAAGATAAAAGGGATGGTTTCATAGAAACTAGAAAAGGTTTCTACATGCTTATGCAAAGTGAAATGAGCAGAACCAGATAAAGAATTTATACAATAACAATATTATAAAGACAAATAAGTTTAAAGAATTTAAAAACTCTTATCAATATAATAATCAACTACAATTCCAGAGGATTGATGATGAAGCTTGTTACCTAACACTTGATGTAGAAGTGATTGACTCAGTATGATGAATGTGTCATGTTTTGGGACATGGACAATGTAAATATATAATTTTGTTTAACTATGCATACTTATTACTAATACTTTTTAAAAATTTTATTTGAATGGAGAAATAGGAGAGAAATAGATTTTGATTGTTTTAGAGTAACAAAAAAATCAAAGCATGGGCTGGATTGGCTTTAGGAAATTTCAAATCTCCATTCTTCCCCAGGCTTCTCATGAAAGCAAAGGCTGAATTTTTTTGAAGACTCACATTCTTCTGATGGTGCTATATACCAGGAAAAAATGGAATAACAATTTCTGAAAAATTAAAGGTGATTATCACAATGAGTAAATGTGCATGGTGGGCATAAGGAGGATACATATAACTGATGAAAAACTTTGAAGAAGGATAGGAGTAAAAATGTCATTTAGAAATAAATAGTGCAGAGAGAAGGTAAGTTAGTCACACTATGTGGGCAAAGAGTAAGGACTTAATTGAATCCTTTTTACACCCTAAATCAAGTTTCAAGGGACTTAAACAAAACATAGATAGCTCTACTGCCTCATGGGTTCCATTATAATATCCAGAGAATGCAATCAAGGGCTGAAGTGAAATATGTATGACAGGATATGGACCAGTGTCACCTCAAAAAGGAAGGCATTCTCATTCATCTGTTTGGGATCTGCATTATTGGAAAGTACTTGCACAACAATTAGATAACCAACCATTTTAGTATTTACAGTAAGTAAGTATAAAGCCCTATGCTAGGGACTGTGAGTACTGTGCCAACTTACAAAAGTAAATCAGACTCAGTCCCTGTCCTTAAGAAGTTCAGTAAGTGTGGCAGTGTGGGAAGGTGGGAAAAGAATTGTATTTGAAAATGGGAATCATATGGCTGTGCAGCTGTGCTGTGTGCCTTTAAAAAATATGTATAGTAACTTTTGGGGGCATGATTTCATTTCACAACTCCACCAACACTGAATTATTGTGCCTGTTTTCCCACAGTTCTTCCAACATTTGCCATTTTCTTTTTTTTTGTCCGCTTTAAAAATTTAATGGGTTTAAGGTGGAACCTCAAAACTGCTTTAATTTTCATTTCTATTATTATTAATGATTTGGGGCATTTTCCCCCTGTGACTATAGATATCTTTAGTTTCTTCTCTTGAGAACTGCCTGTTTATATCATTTGACTATTTATCAAATGGGGAATGGTTCTTATTCTTATAAACTTGAATCGATTCATTGTGTATTTTGAAAATGAGACCTTTATCTTGCTTCAAAGATTTTTTCCCCAGTTAATAGTTTTTATTCTGACATTACCTTGGCTGGTTTTGTGCAAAACTTTTAAATTTCATGTAGTCAAAATTATTCAGTTTGTCCTCTATGATCCTTCTGTTATTTAGTCATGAACTCTTCCACTATCCATAAAATTGAACTATAATCTCTCTCTCTCTCTCTCTCTCTCTCTCTCTCTCTCTCTCTCTCTGTCTCTCTGTCTCTCTGTCTCTGTCTCTCTCTCCCTTCCTTGTTTTCTTTCTCTGCAATGATTGGGGGAGGTGGAAGGGCAAAAATTAAATGCAAGATAGTTGAATTATATATATGTATGTATGTAGGTATGTATGTATTCACAAAGCACTTTTATTCTTTGGTTTTTACTTTCTCCATCTCTAAAATGAGAGTGTTGATGCCTTCTAGCTCTTAAACTTGTGATCCTCAAGGATATAATGACTAAATAAAATTGTAGAAATTGACATGGGGATCTAATCACCATTTAACAATGTTTCTATGTGAAAAATAACATAGCACTTGGTGATGAATGGACAATAGTGTTGTTCTTTTCTAGGACCAATACTTTCATTCGTTCATTCGACAAATACATTTCAAGTGTCTACTATGTCCAACAAATTGTAGTTAAGTGCTAAAGGATATATAATGATGAATGAGACTCTGGGGCTGTCCTCATGAAGAATATTTTCACATACACATATATACATGTATAGAATACATACTTCTATCATATATGCGTATATGTATATGTACCCATATATTTATATATAATGCATGTACACATCTATACATAAGCACACATACAATATATGTATGTATGTATATATACATACACACATGCACACATGCACATACATATATATTATATATGTGTGTGTGTGCATATATATATATATACATACATATATAGTCTGTTATTCTGGATCTCAATAATTAAATATACAATCTATAAAATTATTTTGTATTAAACCTTGAACTTCTACTATGTTTTTCCCTATTATAGTTTTTAAAGTACATTACACATTTCACAAAATCATAATACATTTGTCTTATTCATATCTTTTAGCTTTCCTTTTCATTTTCTCTTATTAAAAAAAAAGATTTTCTAATGCTTATTTGATTCTTTTGCTGATCTTTATCACTACCCACTAATTCATTCCCAACTCTCCATTGAAACCCTGCCTTGTAACAAGCATGTATAGTCAATGCAGAAAGATTAGTACATTGGCTTTCTCTGAACATGAACATTTAATTCTGCACCCATAATCTAGCACATCTCTGCCAAAAGTCCAAATAAAGACTGTATCCTCATTCAGCTGAAATCATGACTAGTTACTGGGTTGAGCAGAGTTCAGTTCTTTCAACTCTCTCCTATATGTTATTAATGATTATTATGTAAATTATTCTCCTTATTATGCTCATTTCATTCAGCCTCAATTTGTATGAGTCATGAAACATTTTCATTCAAATGCATATTGATCACTTAGGATCACAGGATGATATACATAAATTGGATGAGATTTCAGTGGGCATGTGCTCTAATTTCTTCATTCTCCATGTAAGGAATACTAGGCTTAGGGAGGTTAACTGAATTTGCCCAAGTGTCATAAGCATTGGAGGCAGAATTTGAATACAAGTCCTCTGACTTTTCAGTCCATGTTCTTTCCACTCTATCAGAAAGCTTCCCACCAGCCTTGTCAGTGGTGTTAGAGTGGAGATTTTTTATGTGAGTTCAACCAAATGGTTTGAAGTTCTCTCCAACTTTTTAATTCTAGGTTGTTATGAGTTTAAGAGCATAAAATCTTGATCTATTCCAAGGATTCTTAATACGGTATTTACAGATTCCTAAGGGATCTATGAGTATATTTGAGGAGGTCTGTGAATTTAGTTTGGAGATGATAGATAGATAGATAGATAGATAGATAGATAGATAGATAGATAGAT
>NW_020954619.1:45180168-45210098 GCF_900497805.2 Vombatus ursinus | reverse complement strand
GATAGATAGATAGATAGATAGATAGATAGATAGATAGATAGATAGATAGATAGATAGATAGATGGATGGATGGATGGATTGATAGATAGAAACAAATATTGACATAAATATAATTGGTTTCCTTTTAAGTCCTACACATTTTATTTTGGGGGCAACTACGTGACGCAGTTGATGGAGTGCCTGGCCTGGAATCAGGAAGACTAGTCTTCCTGAATTCAAATCTGACCTCAGACATTTACAAACTATGTGATCTTGGGAAAGTCACTTAATCCTGCTTGCCTCAGTTTCTTCATCTGTAAAATGAGCTGGAGAAGGAATTGCCAAATCTCTTGAGTATCTTTGCCAAGAAAACCCCAAATGGGTTCACAAAGAGTCAGACACAACTCAAAATGACTGGACAACAACAACAACATTTACTTAAAGTATATAAAATGGTACTCTGAGGAGGGGTCCATCACACACAAAAAATCATTCTTTGTCTAGTGGTTATTTCTCCCTTCCTGTCCCACACTTCTGTTTTCCCTGAATGAAAATAAGGCCTTCATTTTAGAAAATATCTAAGGAAAGAAATGAATTCAAAAACAGAGAACAACCTAAGTTTCAATGAAGTATAATTGAACAGTGGTTGAAATGAATTGGTATTTCTTAAGAAGACAACTCCCTTTGACATATCTCACTAAAGAAAACAGATAGCATCATCAGAGAGAAAATGTCATCAGCCCCTTTGTTTTTATGTGCTATGTGGCTACATTGGGATTACTGAGTACTGGTCCCTTCTCATTCTCAGAGCAGGTCCCCCCACACTGATTTCTTGCTAAGTAGTTGCTATTAATAATCCTACTGTCCTACCTTTTCCTTATGGAAAACTGAAGACTTTTTTTCTGTTTTAGTGACACCTGGCTATGCTGCTTCCTGATAATTCCTTTTTCACTTATAGTCAATGACTTAACCCAGCCAATTATGATATAGTTATCCATTCAACCATCCAATAAATATTTGTTAAATATCTACTATGACATCAACATAGAGAATTATATGATACTGTATAAGCATATGGGAAGGGAATAAACACAAACAGAGTTGCACAAACCAATACCATTTGAGGTCTGAGGAAAAAGGCTATTACCAATGTGAGTATTTAGAGAAAGCTTCATAAAGGAGGTTATAATTAAGTGGGACTAGAAATTCAACAGTAAAACAGAGGGTACGCAATCCAATGACTGAAAAGATCTGGTCAGTTTTTTTTAATACTTGTCAACAATTGCTTAGACACTTTATTTTTTAAAGCAAAAATGGATCAAAAGTCTATAGGTATAGAAATGTGCTATCACTACACCAATACTCCAAAAGTTAATCAAATCTTGCAAGTTTTTTTTCAGAAAACAAAACAAAGGAAAATGTCAAAAAGGTCATGCGATTAGACAATAGTAATTCACAAATATTGAATATTCATACAAGACTGGGTGAAACTGACTCTTGCATATACTCTAAAAGAAAGCATTTGCTGAACAAAGTTATACCATAAATAGATTTTCAGGGAAAATATTCAAATTTCTAAACAAAATAATTGTTTTGAGCACCATCAATTTGTTATAACATAGTTGTAGCTTCCAGTTTTGTAACAGAGTTTAGAAAGCATTTTTTTCATAACAGTCTTGTGAGGTAGGTAGCACCAGTTTATGATGGCAATTTTGTAGATGAAGAAACTGAGTATCACAGAAGTGAATGAACTTATCCACAATAACATAGCTAGTAAATGTAGGAACCAGCGTTTGATCTCAGGATGATTGGATCCAAGTCTACTGTGCATCATACTTTCCTGACTTTTATATTTAAATGTCTTTTTGTGCTAATTACAAACCATCAGAAAAGGTTTCCTAAGGATTTCTAGGCAATGCTTCGCTTACTTTCAGTTATCCTACATTCTTAAATAATAAACTGTACTTTATAGAAATCTATAATTCAGAATTTTCACTAATTAAGACTGACATACCTTTCTTGTCTCCACATAGACCCTTTATCATAGTTTTTGAAATTTGTATATGTTCAAAAAATAGTTACTGGTCAAAAAAATGGGATTGTAGAGTGCTATAACATAGAGTAGTGTCAGATTGTGGAAACTCTAGAATGCTAGACAGAGGAGTCTGAAATTCAATAAAGAAGTAATAGGTTATGAAAATTTTTGAGCTGAGGAAGGACATATCTGAAAAGACTTTCCTATCCCTTATTTTTGTCAACTCACTTAATGCCATTTTACCTTTCTATGGGTGGTGAGAAGAAATTTAAGCAGTGATTTATAATCAAGAATTCTGAGATTGGGTTGAAAAAATTATGAGTAAGCAAGGAATAGTTGGATTGTACCCTGCCCTTTGATATTTGAAGTGATTAGCCACACCTCTATTTTACTGCTGAAAATTTAGCTAAAATTTCATGGATCATAGCCTAAGTTAGAGTCAATGCAAACTCACTATGAAAGTGTTAGTTTGCTCAATGATTTCTTCTTGTATGTTTCAAGTCTTTAATATTCCTCTTCTCCACTCCATAAATGACAAACTTTCCCTATCTCTCTGCTAAGTAACTCCTTTCTCTGACCCCATCATGTAACAAGTGGACTTTTTTTTTAAACTTCAAGGTAAAAGTTAAACAACTTATGATAAAGATATAGATTTAAAAGTGTGGAAACTCAATTAAGTAGAGAAGTGGGCGGAGGTGCTATGTTGATATGTTAGTGGTGCCATGCAGATGTGAGAAAGGGAGCTTGTGTGGGCGAGTATCAGAGGATGTGGGAGGGGTGTGACTTAGTAAAAGATGTCAAAGTGTCATAGTCCCATCCCAGAAGAAATTTTGTACTTCTGGCTGAAAAACTGACTTGTTTCAGGCTAATTCAACATGGAGTACTTTCTAAAATGTGCCCCTAAAATGTGGATAATTTATAGCTCTGTGACATACTACTTGTGTGGCTTGGAACTATTGGCTTGTCCTTGTTGAGCCATAATTTCTTCATGTATAAAATGAAGACAATTGGATTTGGTCTCTATATCTCAAAAAATTGTTATAAGGAAAGCAGTTTGCATTCTTAATGATCTATTGACATGTGATCCAAAAAGCTCAGATCTTATTATATTGTTCTTCTTCTCCAGAAGTTTCAGTGACCCCCCCATTACTTTTTAGAGAAAAAAATGTAAACAAACTTCTCAGTTGTTTTACATTTAAAACTTTTCATAGTTGGGCTGTTCTTTCCAGAACGACTACAACTTACTCCTTCTCTTGCAGTCTATATTTCATCTAAATTGGCTTCATTGCTGTTCCCTGTGTATGACATTATATTCCCTGCCTCAGTGCCCTTGCAAAGGCTGCTTCTCAATGACCAGAATAAAGTTTTTTCTCATCTCTGCCTCTTGGAAACCTTAGCTTCCTTGAGGAGCTAAATAAAAGAAAGGCTTGGTTCCAAAGCCATTGCCTTCAAAATGCCTTTCCTCATTCCCTTTAGTTGTTACTCTCCCCTCCCTTCAAATTACTTTGTATTTATTTTGCATATTTATGCAAAATTCTATATGCCCCCAAACATTTTGAGGGAAAGGGCTCTCTCACTTTTGTATTTATATCCCTATGCCTAACAAAGATTTCCACATGGTAGGCATTTAATGGGAAGCTTAATATTTGAATGATTGCTGAAGTTTGTTTAGCTTTCTGAACACAAATCCCCACACCAATTGTTGAAAGGGACTACAATCAATTCTGCTGAGGCAAAAGTGGCATCATATGGCCATAAAAACCCTGAGTGTCTCCTGAACCAGATTAAAATGTAATTGGAAAGTATTTTACCAAAAAATGCAATAAACAGAGGTAACATCACATTTTAAAAATAACTCAATATATAGACTGCAGGGATCCTTATTTGCAGATTAATGGCCCTGACTCTATTTGCCTTTGATACCACTGGTGTAGTGGACAGAGTATTGGATTGGGAGTCAGATATCTTGGGTTGAATGTAACATCTACTTCAAGATATCTAGATGACTTTTGGCAAGTGACTTCTCTCTGGGCTAACTGATCCTTCAGGTTCCTTCTAGCTTTAAGTTTTAGAATCTAGAGGAGTACTGTCACATTACTGCCATATCTGTTACCTTTGATTAATCTTTCCAGGTGAGGCAAACTTGCTTCATTAAAGGGACATGTCACTTGTCAACCAGATATTAAGTGTAGCATATACTGGTCACAAAATTCAATTCAATTTCACAAGAAGTGATTAAATGCCTACTATGTGGAAAGCAATATGGCATAGCAGGTAAAAACCTGGCTTCAGAGCCAGGAAGACATGGATTCCAGTCTTGATTCTAATGCACACTGGCTGAGCAACCTCAGGAAAGTCACCTAACTCAAAGTACTCTAAGCAACAATCTAAGACTCTAAGATGAGTCTTAGAGAAGAGATGCTGGCCTGTAATGATCATGGACATTTTGTCATTTGGGAGTTCATTATACCAATGAAATCACAAGTCCTACCCTTATCTCTCTAACCAAGGCACTGGGAATAAAAATACAATAAACAGCCCATGTCCTAAGTAACTTAACTCATCCTACAAGATACTACTGGCGGGAGGAAGGGAGGGGAAATAATGAGAACATAAAAAAGAAAAATCAAAATATATACACAGTAAAATAGAAGTAATTAGAGGGCAGGGTACTAACAACTAGGAGAAATCAGGAAAGGCATTGGGAGATATTAGAGTGAACCTTGTAAAAAACTAATTATTATAAGACATGGTAGGAGAGAGGGAGAGTATTCTAGATATGGGGGAAAGTCTAGGCAGTGGTAAGGAGATGGGATACCCAGTATATGAAGTAGCATGTTGGACAATTGGATGGGAATATAGACTATATGATGGAGAGCAATGTGAATGAATTTTGTCTTCAATTTATCTACTTTCTAACATGTTTTAAAACATGTCACAATAATTTTCCATTTTAGCTAAAAACTTACAACAGTGAGTGGGGGTTTGCTCAAAACCAAAATTCAGAGAAGGATCTGAATGAAAAAGGCCTGAAAGAAAGAAAACTGCAAATGCATTTGAATCATTATGTAACATTGGAAAGAATTACAAACTTGAAAGTATGAGATGTGTGTTTGACTCGGAGTACAATTACTATCTTTTCTCCTGTGGGCCCTTGGGCTAACTACTTTGCCTCTTTGAGCCCCAGTATTTTCATCTGCAAAGTGGAGATGATACTGATATATGTTCTACATAATTTGCAGGGCTTTTAGGGGGACACTATTATATACCTATGAGTAATAATACTTAAACAGAAATATCAATGATCATAGGATTTAGAACTAGATGACACAGGCATCTTCTAATCCAACTCCCTGGTTTTGCAACTGAAAAAAATATTAACAACTGAATCCCACTGAAGGGATGTGGCTTCTTTTGGGTCACCAGATACCTTGAGGAAGCATAAAACTCAGAATCAAAAATAAGGCTGTAAAACTGGGATTCAAACTCATGTCCTCTAACTTGTGTTTCAGCACACATTCTCTTACTTCACACTAATCTTTGATCCAGAAAATAATTCTCTGATGAAAACCAGCTCATGCCATTCTTTGAATTGGAGAAAAGACAGAATTCAAGAAAATTTAACGTGGGAGATTTAAGAATAAAACAAATTCCTGTAGGATAGATTAGCTACATTTTTGCATTCACTTCCCCTGTTCTCTCCTAGGTTAGGCTTCCATGAGTATCCTCAGTATGGGCCTTGAGGGAGAGTTATCTTCCTAGCCAGGCTGATCATCACTGCCCAAGGCCATCAAATCCCAAGTTCAAAGTTACTCACCACTAATTGTGAATGCTCCTTTACTTTTGAAGAGATGAGACAGCGTGGTTTAGGGGCATTACCACTTACTTGCTATATGTCAGCTCTCTGGGCCTTAGTTTCTTTTTCTGTAAAATAAGGATGTTGGAGTAGATGATCTCTAAGTTGCCTTCTGGCTCTAACAGTGATATCCTAGCTTCAGAGTAAACACTCACAGAAGTCTTTATCTGGGAGTGAATTTTACTTGGACATGTTTTTGTTTTGTTTTGTTTTGTTTTTTAGATTTATATATTTAGAAATCCCGACCACTATGTCCAGAAAATACACATTTATTGAAGAAGAAAAAAAACAGCCTATACTTTGTCTTCATTTTTTTCCCTCTCTAAAGTGCCCTTCAATCTATGTTTCATGGTTTCTTTTTTCCATGCAGTTGTTTCAAATCTTTCATATTTTTTCTCAATACAGACCAAGTAGCAAGTAAATGAAGTAGACTAGTGGGCTAGGCCACCCAACTAAGTATCTCTTCTGTGAGAGAAGCACAGAGATTCTTTAGGATAAAATATGTCGCCTTCCAGCATATCAATCCTTTAGCTTTAGCAATAAATTACAAAAATATCTTTAGGTTCTTTGAATGCCTCCTTATAGCAATTATTATTCATTTCCCCAAATTAAAATTCAACAACAATTTATTATGGATCTGCTAAGTGTAAAGTGTTTGCCAGGCATTAAGGATACAAGGACATAATGTAACAGTCCCTACCTGAGGAGAATTGCGAGTGCAGAGCATTGAATGAACTGTCAGACTGGATGCGTTTGTTAGTTAATATGCTGACGCTCTTCTCCCACCTCCCATGCCTATACTTTGTTACAGGAGAGGGCTCTCTGGGTAGGGAAGGAGAGACATTAATGGAAATAAAGATAATGTAAAGAGAAAAGATATCAATTTTAAAAGCCCAAGTCCTTAAAGAGCTTACATTGTCCACTTAATTTCTTTCAAAGTTGTTTGTCTTTATAAAGTTACTGTTAGTGAATAATTATTCTTCTGGTTCTGCTCAATTCACGTACTCTGCTTTAGTTCACACCGGTCTTCTCCACTTTCCCAGAAGCTTTTACAGCATTTCTTGTGGCATAAAAATATTCTATGACATTCACATACTATAGTTTGCTCGGCATTCTTCAGTTGATGGGCTTTTCCTTAGTTTCCAGACTTTTGTAACTGCAAAAAGATTTGACATAAATGTTTCTTGTACATATGGGTAATTTTCCTTTTTCTTTGATTGTTTTGAGATATAGATTTATAGACCTTTTTAGCTGTTTTCCAGATTGGACTAATTCATAGCTCTACCAACAATCCATTAATGTGTATGTTTCCCAGCAGCCTCTCCAACATTTGTCCTTTTTTTTTTGTTGTATTTGCCAATCTCTGGTGGAACTGCAGAATTGTTTTATGTCTCATTTCTTTTATTAGTGACTTGTAACATTTTTTAAAACTATGGCTGTTTATAGCTTGAGTGTCTTCCTTTAAAACTAGCTCATTCATATCCTTTAACTATTTATCACATAGGGGCAGCTAGGTGGTGCAGTGGATAGAGCACAAGCTCTGGAATTGGGCAGACCTGAGTTCAAATCTGGCCTCAGATATTTACCAGCTGTGTGACCTTGGGCAAGTCACTTAGCACCAATTGCCTAATAACAAACAAACAAACAAAAACATCACATGGTTGTCTATGTATTTGCAAAATGCAATACTTCTTAGAGCAAGTGTTCTTAATCTGGGGTCTTAACCTGTGTGTGTATGTATATGTATATGTGTGTATGTATATATATACAGTAATCTATCTATATATAGATTACTGTATTATAAATTTATTGCCTCTATTTGCATTGCTATATTTTTATGCATTTAAAAAAATGATTCTTAAAAGAGGTCCATGGGCTTCACTAAACTGATAAAAAGGATCTATTTCACAAAAACTGGTTAAGAAACCCTATTTTAAAGGATCAGATTTTACAACATGCTTATTCTCCACTGTGCCAAAAAAGTCTATGATTTGTTCCAAAACTATGTCTCTCGATATCAAGATATATCAGCTAGTTTGTACATTTCCATAGATTCAATGAGCTTGAAGAGACCTTAGAAACCATATTATAATATAATGCCAATTTAAAGAGTTCCAGAGAAGAGAAACTATTGATCCAGATTTACACAAGAAATCATTGGATTAGGTATCTGACATCCAAGAAAGATGATAGGCGCTCATGTTTTGTTACTAGAAGTATCTTGTCAGAATAGTCAACTATCTTCTCTGCAGGCCATAGCATAATAAGAAGAATGTTGGTTAGTTGGACAATGTGCAAAGTAAAGTGACTATGATGATGTGGGAAAACAAAACTAGATCGAATAATAAAATTTGGGGATATTTAGTCTAGAGACAAGAAGACTTTGGGGGAAGAAAAAAGCATATAGGATAGCTAGAAGATTTATCCAATAAACCAGTCAATCAATAAGTATTTATTTAGCATGTATTATATGCCAGCTACTGTGATAGATACAGGGAATACACAGATAAAAAACCATGGGGGTCTTTCCTTCACAGATTGATTTTTCTTTTAACTAGGTAAAGATGCCATTCTCTGCCTCATTTTTTACCTAGCCTTAATCACTGAATGAGCATTACCTCAGTCAAACTGAGACCTGTTAAAGACCTTAGCTTAAAAAGGCCAGAATTTCTATTTTCTCTCACTGCATCCAGGGCCATCTCCAGTTGTCCTGATCTATAGTTCACCACTGGACCCAGGTGGCTCTGGAGGAGGAAGTGAAGCTGATGACTTTGCACAGCCCTCTGTCGTTTAAGTCCAATTCACTTGCATGTCAATGGCGTCACCTCCCTAATATCATTCTCCTCTTCAAGAACAAAGGATAAACAACAACAACAACAACATATAAATAATGAAATAACCTCTAATCACAAGGAGCTTCCACTCTAATGGGGGAGAAAACAAGTACATACATAATAATATATTGAAAAATTATAAATAAAATGCAAAGTGGTTAAATGCAAAGGATTCTATGTGGTGAGGAGAGGAGGGAGTGAATTGCAAAAATGCATGAGGCATATACAAAGGCAGGGAAATAGGAGACAGAAACAGCAAGTGAGGGAATCTAGTTTTCAGAGTGTAGGTCTTCACAAGATAAATGTAAGAGTTTATATAATGCCCTAAAAGCAATAGGGACTCACAGGAGGTTATTGAATAGGGGAGTGGTATGATCATATCTGTATTTAAGGAAAATCACTTGGGGTGCTCTGTGGCAAACTGGATAGAACACTGGACTTGGAGTCAAGAAGACCTGAATTCAAATCAATGTCAAAAGACATTTACTAGCTGGAAGACTCTGAGAATGTCACTTAACTGCAATCTGCCTTATCTAGAAAATGGGGATAATAATAATACCTACCTCCCAGGGCTGTTGTGAGGATTAGATGTAATAATATGTATTAAGAGCTTAGCATAGTGTCTTGGTATACAACAGATATTTAATAAATGTTTGTTCCCTTTTGCCTTCTTTCCAAATAGAAGAGTATCCACAGTTAGAGAATGTGATATGGATGATAAGCCAACAAAAGTGAAGGACAAGTAGTTATAAAGGTAAGAGACAAATTAAGAGAAACTGTTGTCTTGAAATCCCATAGAGATTAAACCCATCCTATGTGTCTCTAGAAGGAGAACCAGAATCAATGGAAGGAAATTACAGGTAGCAGATTTGGAATCAATATTAGGAAGAATTTCCTATAAATTACTTTTATGCAAGAATGTTATAGGCTTTTTATGAGGTAATGGGATTTTTGCTACTAGAAGTTCATGGGCAAGCTGGATGATATCTTATCAAGGATATTTAAGTAAGCGATTACTGTTTGGAAAACCTTTCCTTCAGATAGAATATATAGAAATATGTATAGAGTTTGAATACCTGGTCTTGGAATTAGGAAGATTTGGGTTCAGAAGTTTCACTTCTGAAATATACTGACTGTGTGACTTTAGAAAAGTCATCTAAACTCTCAATACTCTATTTAACTTTCAAATCTTCATCTCTTCCTCCTCCTCTTTCTTCTTCTTTTCTTTTTCTTCATCATCTTATTTTCTTCTCCTTCCCCTTCCCCTTCCCCTTCCTCTTCTCCTCTGTCTCCTCCTTTGTCTTTATCTTTATCTTCTTCTCTTATGATTTCATCCATGTGGGAAACTCTCAGTGAGGAACTGCCTCTACACAAGCAGGTCAGTATATTTTTTTTCTGTAGCTTAGTCTTGGAGAGTTAATTAGGCATTTGGAGTTTAAATGACTTGACTAAAGTCACACAGCCAGTATGTTTCAGAGGTAAAGCTTACATGAATTGATAGAGTGAGGTTCCTCATCTAGATCTTCTATATACACAAGGTAAATGTGTATTTGCCTACACAGAAACTCATCTGAAATTTTTGAAGAAATTTATTTCCACTACCATGGAATTTAACTACACACAGGAGCTTAGCCTCACATCTAAACTGAGAGATTTTATGCATATTCTATATTTCCAAGGTAATTTTCAAAATGCTAAAAATCTTCTGAGAACAAATCCCATGAATTTGTTATACTTCTCTGTTATACTTCTCTGTTGAGAGAAGCACTCATTTATCTCTACTTTTTATTTCTGAAATCCAAGCCAGTTTGCTAAATTAAGACAAAGCATAATCTCCCTTTTACCCCAAAGCTCCCCCCAGTCTATGTTAATTAATTTTAAAAATAGTTTAGCATAATAGGGATTAAAGTTGGAAGAAACCTCTGAGATTATTCTCCCTCATTCTAATAATAAAGAAGAGGCTGAGGCACAAGTTATCTATGTTATCAATAGCTTAGCTGAAATTCAAAACCACCTTCCCTGATGCTCAGTTATGCATTCATTTAATAAGTATTTATTAAGACCTACTATATTCAACATTGTAATCTCCAGAGATGGAAGGAAAAAAAAAAACATTAAATGATCTTCAAATGTATCACTTAAAATACACTATTGCATTACCAATTTCTTATGGTCACTAAGCTAAGGAAATTGTAGACTTAATAATCTTCAAATTAGAGTGACATATTTCATAACAAGAGCGGTTAGAAGATGACATGTTGCTTCTCCATTTGACACAGTGTAGCAGTAAGGTAGAATGAATGTAGCCTCCAGTTGCATATCTTTAAATTGTCACACTGCCATCATTTCCTACTCTATCACCCATTAAAACATTCCATTTTTTTGTAAATAAGATATGTTTTGTTAGAAAAAAAAGCAAGACAGAAAACTTCTAAAAGTTCAGTTGAAAATGTGAGATTGAACCACAGTCATAGCATCTTGTTTTACCTAAAATAATATTTTAAGTGGCAAAGTAACATCTTATTTCTGCCACTTTCAAAAGTGCTAAGCCTTATTCATGCTACATGCACAATGTTTCTCCCATCCCTTTTCTTCTCTGTACTCATCCTAGAGTGGTCAGAGTTCAGGCTCACAACATCTCTGCATGGCCTCCTAATTGTTCATACTTCAAATATCTAAGCTGTCCCAGCCAACCCACATACAACTGCCAAACTTGTATTCTGGAAACACAGGTTGGACAATGTTATTTTCCTTCCAAATTCCATCAATGATTGCTCTTTTGCCTCTAAGATAAAATATAAAGCCCTCTACTTGCCATGTAAAACTCTTCATAGTTTAACCCAAGCCTTCCTTTCCTGGATGATTACATGAAACTGCCTTTTACATACCCTGTGTTCAAGACAAGCTGTCCTTAGCAAACAAACATTCCATCTCCCAGCACGATGCCTTTAAATAGGCTATTGTCTGTGCCTGGATTAAATTTCCTTCTTGTTTCCTCCTCTTAGAATGTCTAGGTGACCTTCAAAACTGAGCTAAAGTGCCATGAGGCCCAACATCAGGTCTTGCCACATTCCCCAAGTTGAAAGTGTTTCCCCTTTGAAATTAATTATCTATCTGGTATATTTAGAGACTACATAAATGTAGGCTACAAATATACATTTTTCTTTATTTGCTTATATGTATGTATGCCATTTACTACAAATGGAATGCATGGTACTTGAGGAGAAGGCCTCTTTTGTTTTTGTCTTGTATCCCCTAGTTTGTAGGTACCTACAAACAAAAAATGGACCTAGCTTGATGCTTCACATATAGTAGATGCTTGCCAAACTCTTCTGAATTAAAGCTATTTCAATATATATTTATGGACCAAGATTCCAGATACTTCCATTGTGATTGTGTTGGGCAGAGAATATCTCTGCAATTGATTGACAAGATGATGTCTGGTCATTCCATTTGCATTTGGGATCTTATATGCCCTCTGTCGTAGTGCAAGAATCTGAACTTTGTCCCAGCTCCCTGGCTCCCACAAAATGGGAATCCTTGTGGCAAAAATATATATGTTTGTGTGTATGCACATGTATATGTATGTATGTATATGTGTGTGTGTGTATATATATATTCCTGTCAATCAACTGCAGAAATTCACCTTTATTGGCCTTAGTTCTCTTACCTATAAATTACTGATAATGGTATATATTCTATGTGTTTACTTCCATAGATATTTTTTGGAAAGTGTTTTGCATGTCTTAAGGTAATATGGAAATGTGTGATTATTCTACAGAAATCTGCTTTAGGGCCTCTTGTTGGTTGATGACCACCATTTCTGCCTAACATTTGCTTGAGGGTAATGAAGCATAGTGGTGACTGCCCAGGTGATATTCCTTTTCCCAACTCTTTTGAGTTAAATTGAGTTAAATATATATATATATATATATATTTGTTAAAGAGGAAACTGTCTGACCATCAATGGGTTGCAAAAAACTTTCAGAGTTGATTGCTTTAATATAAGGTACAGTACAAAAAGGACTTGTAGCTCTAGGATCTTAAACATCTGAGGAAATTAAAACCCAGAGAACTTTGCTTGCTTCCGGTCACATAAATCACATGCATAACCAGGGGTAGCTAGATAGCCTGATGGATAGAATACCAGGCCAGATTATTTTTGAGCTGCTAAATTACCTTACTGATTTTTCATACTAATTAATTTCTTTATGATTTTTCTAAGTAAACCATTATTTCATTTAAAAATATAAGAATTTTGTCTCTCTTTTGCCTGTTTGGATTTAATTTTGTTATTGTGTTTCATAGAATTACTTAACATTTGTAAGACTGTCAAATAATAGTAAAGAAAGAGGTTTTCCTTGATTAACCTCTATTCTATACCTGGGTAAGATTTTAGTATTTCTCCACTATAGATAATATCAGGTCTTGGTTTTAGAAATAAGCATTTGATCATAGAAGTTATGATTTATAATATTTATTGAACACTTAGAAATGTATACACTATGCTGAGTGTTGGGGATACAAACAGAAATAGGATAGGTAGTCCATGGTAGCTGGAAAAGGGAAGTATGAGTCCAACTTAGTTATAGTGTATTGTTATCTGGATATATCATATACTCTTGGAGCAAGAATTTAATTTATTTATTTTGCATTATTATCTATCATTGAATTATAGTTCTCCTTCTCTACTTTGTCTCTCTCTGGTTTGGGTATGTGGATCATGTTTTCTTTATTAAAAAAGTGTTTTATCGGGGCAGCTAGGTGGCTCAGTGCACAGAGCACTGGTCCTGAAATTGGGAGGACCTGAGTTCAAATCCAGCCTCAGACCATAACACTTGTCACTTACTACTTGTGTGACCCTGGATAAGTCACTTAACCCCTACTGCCTGAAAAAAAACAACATATTTTATGGAATACCTTCTGTATCTATGTTTGAAAATAGTTTTTGTCATGTAGGTAGTAATTATTCTTTAAATAAAATTCACTTGGAAATCCATCTAGTTTTTGAGATTTTTTTTTTCCTTTGGCAGTTCATTTATAACGATTTCCTTTTCTGATTCTGGCTTGTTTGAGATTTCAATTTTTTGTTTTGATAATTGAGGTATTTCATATTTTCATTCACTTTTATTCACTTGAATTACTAGTTTACCTTGTCTATTATTGTTTAGCGCTAATAAAACAGGGAAAATGATAATATATGGAATTCCATTAAAAGCACAAAATGTATACAATATCTGGAAACTAACTTACCAAGAGTTTTGCAAGACTCTTATAAATGTAATTACAAAGCACTCAATATAGAAATAAAAGAAGACAAATAAATACAGATATTGGGGACATACACCAAATAACATATGCTACATTCCTTTATGATTTCAATATCAGAATTAATTTCACACCACCAGGCATAGCTTCTATGCAGTGTTTTCATGCAAACACTACCCTGAAATAAAGCATTTAGCATGGCCAAGTGAAAACAATGCCTACTTTCTTAAATATCAATGTGATATCCTAATAAATGGAGCCCTTATGAACTGACAATTCATATTGACTACTTCTGAATAATAGCCTGAATATGTCAGGCAGTTTCTCTACTGGCTCATCTTCTATGGCTAAGTTTAAAATGGTCCAATCTAGAAATCCATGCAGTTAATTGAAGAGTTTGATCAGCTTGGAGAGGTGAACAAATAATTTCTTCACTCTTAAATCCTTAAGTGGATAATCAGAGTCAGGTGGCTGAGAGCATCAACGATCTATACTATTCATCTAAGATGGTCTCATAGTCTGAAGTAAAATGTTCTGGGTGAAACAGTCAACATGATAATGGATTTAAATTTATCCTTTGGGAAAAAAAAAAGATGGGAGATCAGCATACAGTGCAAAAGTTTGGATAGATATAGAATTAATTGTAGAAGTCTCTGATCCCATACCTTATTTGTTTGAGATCTCTACTTTTTTTTTTTTTAATAATTGGAGTATTTTACATTTTTTCATTCACTTCACACACACACACACATACATACACACACACTACACATAATATATAAATTATATATGTTGGTAAATCTTCTAGTATTCCATATCCCAACACTGTGTGTTTGCACAAGTGATCTGTCATGTCCAAAATGCAGTCTTTCCTCACCACTTTCTCATAGAATGCATAGAATTATAGAATTTCAGAGTTGGAAGAAATCTCAGTAGCCATCTGGTCCCACCTATACATGCTAAGCATCCTTACTCTGATACAATATACCTGACAAGTGGACATCTGGCCTCTACTTGAAGCCCTCCAGGGAGAGGAAAACTCCTACCACTTAAATCAGTCTATTCAACTTTTGGATAGCTCTAATTATTAGGGAGTTTTTCTTGACATCTTATCCAAATTTGCCTCTTTGCAACTTCTCCCCATTATTTCTGGTTCTAGGACCAAATGGCACAAGTCTGTTATCTTTGCCATAAATTGTGCTTCATATACTTAGAGAAAATACCATGAGTCTTCTCTTCTCAAGAAAAACAATTCATGTAACTCCTTTAAATTGGCAGTACTCAAACCTTTTTTATCTCAAGACCGACTTACACTCTTAAAAATTATGGAGGACCCCAAAGAGACTTTGTTCATGTGGGTTATATCTATTGATAGTTACTATATTAGAGAGTTAAAATGATAAAATTTTAAAATACTCATTAATTTACTTAGAATGACAATTATAAATCCATTATATGTTAATATACCTTTTGTGAGAATAACTTTATTTTCCAGCACACACATACACACACACACACACACACACACACACACACACACACAAATAATGATAAGGGTGGCAGTGTTTTACAAATTTTTGCAAAACTCTTTAATGTCTTACTTAATAGAAAACAGCTGGATCCTCAAACCTTCTTCATTCAATCTGCTGTAATATGCTGTTATGCTTGAAGTATGTGAAGAAAATCTGACCTCATACAAATATGCAGTTGGAAAATGGAAGAATATTTTGATAAGCAAATTATATCATTGTGTTATTATAAAAATAGTTTTGATTTTGTAGATTCCTGAAGATTCTTCTACCCCTGATCCAGGGGTAGGTGAATAGCACTTGGCAGACTGCTGGATTCCAGGTTCTTTACTACCCTGGTAACCTTTTTCTGGATACTCAGTTTATCAATATCCTTCTTTAACTCTCACATCCAGAATTGAACACAATATTCTAGCAAAACTGAATACTTTATAACCATGACCTCCTCATTCCTGTTAACTAGGGCTCCCTTAATGCAAACCAAGATCACAGTATATTTTTTGCTTGTCATATAACATGGCTGATCTAAGTGAACTTACATTTTTTTTTCTTTTGTTTTAGTGAAAGAGGAATGAAAAAGAAGCAAATAATAATAATTGAGTATCTCTACTTCCTCTTTCCATCCAGTTATTATTATCCTATCAACCCCAAGCAAAGATTCTTTACTATTTTCAAGGTTTCTTTTTTCCCCATAAATTTAAGTCGATTTAAGAATTTCTTGTACCTCCATATTTATCTCTTCAAATTTTATTTTTCTACTCATTGTAATTATCACCTTTTCTGTCTTCAAAATTTCATTCTTGAAGATCTCCCTCTAAAGGTTCCTGTGAGGATCTCCCAATCCTCTTGAGCTTAATTACCTCACAGAATTTTAGTCTATGTAGTGCTCCATTCCCTTTCTCTGAACACTTTAAAATTCATTTTTCCAAAATTCAGTTTCCATACCAGAGAAGTCCTTCATTTCTTCAACTTTACTGCAAACTTTAGGAAGAAGTGGTCACTCTCCCCTGGGGTTCTCTTCATTTCTACCTCAGCAACCAATTTTCCCCTGTTAGTAAGAGTAAGATTCAGAATATGATGTCCTTTTTTTTTCTCCCTCTAGCTTTTTTTTTTTGTGAGGCAATTGGGGTTAAGTGACTTGCCCAAGGTCACACAGCTAGTATGTGTCTGAGGTCGGATTTGAACTCAGATCCTCCTGACTTCAGGGCTGGTGCTCTATCCACTGTGCCACCTAGCTGCCCCTTCTTCCTTTATCTTTTCAAGGATGAAATTGTAATTAAGGTAAGCCAAGTTACTACACGCTCTGCTTTTAGCAGAGACAGAACTCCAGATGTTCAGAAAATTTAAGTCCCCTGTCAATGTCACACCTCTATGACAAGTTTCCAAGCTTATGAACTCTTTCCCATATTCCTCATCTAGTTTCATCTTCTGTCCAGGTGGTCTGTAACATACTTCAAAGATTAAAAACAACAACAACATGCTTTTAAGTTTTATCTGAAGCATTAACATTTTCTACATCAATATCTTAAGTCTAGACAATAAAAAATATAGCATGAAAGTGTTGTTACATAGCTTAAATGGAGGCAGAATAAATAGTTCTCCCTCTACTCTCCTCCCTCTTAAAAATTATGGAGGACCCCAAAGAGATTTTGTTTGAAGAAGTTCAAGGGAGAATTTAATCCCTGCCTGGAGGTAAATCATGAAGTTTGGAGCAAAGGCCACCACTCTGCTCTCCTTGGGAAGAAAAAGTTGGGCTAGAGTTATATCTATCTACTCATTTAAATATTATTTTCTAGGGGTTATGATAAGATTCAAACTAACTTCCAATTGCTGTGTTATTCTTAGGAGAGGGAGGAAGGAGGATCCCAAGCTTTATATCCAAGTGTTAACTCCCTTCCTATTATATACCAGTTCCACAACAAACATACATAGTAAATAGCAAAGAAACCCATATTTCCAAATCTCAGCAAAATATTAATTAGAGAAGGAATATATAGGAGAATATATCCCAGATAATACAGAATGAAGGAGCTTTCCTCTTGGGAATGAGCTAGCTCAGCTGAATAAGGCGAGAGAGTCCCAGATATCACTTAAGGGATAGTTCCCTGAAGTCTTCAGTGTAACAAACTGGGGACAGTGACATGATGGAGACTGTATGTTCCTCTCAGGTCTTACCAGAATCTTTTTACTTCATTTACCTGAAGTGGAGTTGTCCTCCTCCATCTTTCCTCTTGATGCTGCAAGCCAGATGCACCCAAAGTGATGTGAAGTTTGAGGAATCCTGAAGGGAACTGAAGAAGTCTGGAGCTCTCCCACTCCCACCAACTCCTCCCCAACTCTCATGAAGGGCAGACCATTCATTTCCAACAATAAAAAGAAAGTATAACAGTGGACTTTAGGATGGAGGTTAGGGTTACACAGATAAGAAAAAAATGAAAGATCTCTTGTCCTGAAGAAGGCTACACTCTATCAAAAGTCATATCAAATCTTTTCTAGGTGGTTTCTATAAGTGTTACAGCAGCTCAGAGGAGAAAGGTCAATATTATCTTGGATGGTCAAGGAAGACTTCACAGATCAAGTGGATTGTAGGATTTAGGTTGAGAGTGAACTTCTAATCCAACTCCCTTTTGTAAAGGAGGAAACAGGACATTTGAAGGGAAGCAAGTTACTCAAAGTCATATAAGTAGTAAGGGCTGAGCTGGGATTAGATCCTCCCACTACAAATCCTTTCTTCCTTCTACGTTTTTCTCTTTTCTATAAAGCACTAAAATACTTCAAGGACAACAAAAATCATTGATAGAGTACACATTACTGAGAATTCTTAATAAATGGAGCTTGGGAGACTAGAATAACAAATGATCGATCTGTTAGTTTAGGCAACACTCTAGATGTCATTTTCCTGGTTTTCAAACAGTCCTTCACTTCATGAGTTTCATTCTCATGATTCATGAGAGGTGGGATAGTGGGGGGAAAGGCTAATATTGTGTCACCTTTGGGTAAATTATTTCCTGGTTGCACTCTTGATGGTTATATTATTTGGACTGCTATTATTAAAATGTGATGACAACCAACATGAATTCTTTGTTTATTGAATGCAAAAGACCCTTATAGGGACAGGAGACATTTTTCTCTCCTTGAATCTGTATCAAGAGAGAGACATACAGACAGGCAGACACAGAGAGACAGAGATACAGAAACAGAGAAATAGATATTAGGTAGAGACAGTAATGGTTATTGAAACCTTTTATTCATAAAGTACTTACTTTCTTTATGAATCCAGTATGAGAAAAAAGTGGAGTGAGCTGAGAAAACCCTTCATTCCATAAGGAGGAAATATCCAGTTTTAGCCTAAGGGCATGTTAGAGCAGAGAGCTCCACAGTACACAAGTACTTAGCTGTCAACCTAGCCTGGATGGAAGTAGAATGATTTGGGTTTTCATTAGGAAGGCATTAGCTTGCTGGCTGTCAGTATTTGAGCTAGAGGACTCTGATCACCCATGCATCAGCTTTAGCAAGGCCAAAATCAGTCTTTGTTTTAATGTTTCAGGGCTCTCGGCCTAACTCACTCCTCATAGTGGCTACAAATTTACTTTGCATCTACTTCCCTGTGTGCATGCTGTTTCCATTCTGTAAAATAAAAGCTCCTTGATGAAGCAGATGTTTTATTTTTGTGTTTCTAACCTCAGTGCCTAGCACAAAATTTTGGCACATAATAAGTGTTTAATAAATTCTTGTTGGATTGAATTAGAAGATGGTACTTGAGTTGGAACTTAAAAGGGGAGGGATGTATCTGATGTAGATGAAGTTGATATTCCATGTTAGGACTGGGGAACTAAGTGACCAAAGACAAGGATGTGAGATCAAGCAAGAAGAAAACGACACATGGAAAAATACTTTAATTTTTATGGAAGGAGATTTGCATAAGCCAAAATGTTCATCAATAGGTTGTACTATGATTGCAAAAGGCCTTAAAGGTCTTTTTCATGGTTATTAAAATAGTTTAGTTGGGAAAAGATGAGGTCCTGCACAAAAGCCATTGTGGTAGAACTTGAGAGAAAAGATGGAATCCTAGGATTTAGATTTAGAAGGGACCTTAGAAATGATTTAGTGTATGGATTCTTATCCTGGATTCCATAAATTTGTGTTGTTGTTGTTCTGATAATTGCATTTCAATGCTTTAGTTTTCTTTGTAGTCTTATGTATTTTATTTTATGCATTTAAAATACGATTTTGAGAAAGGGTCCAAATGTTTCATCTGAGTACCAAAGGAGTTCATAACACAAACAAGGGCTAAGAATCCCTAATTTAATACAATGTTCCCTTCTCCCTCCTTTGACAAATGTAGAAACTGAAACCCATAGGATTGAGAAAGATCTGGAATATCTGCACCCCTACATTGTAGTTATTACTCATTTCAAGAACCAATTCCTTCAAGACCTAGGAAATCTACCTGTGCATTCTTCCTTGTAGTTGGACTGTTGTAATGACATGCATATCTGACACTGACCGCTAGAGATATGAGCTAGTTCTGCACCAGTGGGCACAGGTGTGTACCAACAACTTCTCTAGAGGGGTTTGATCGACCTCAAAAGGCAGAACTTATGCCTAGTTGGCTACACAGCACAAACCATCTGTCTCAGATGTTCTAGAAGTTTGCTTCAGTCAGGGATTGTTAACCTCAAATCTCAGAACCTCTTTTTCCCACTACATCAACCAGTGGCTTTTCCCTCTGATACTTCAACAAAGTTCATCAGCATTACTTCTGAATATCTGCATTTGTTAGTCCAGGGACCCCCTGTCACAGCAAACATTTTCTGGTCTCTGTTATCTATCCTGACTGCCTCTCCAAGAGGGATTATAAGTTGACCACTAGCTTGCCTTCTATTTGATATAACTGCATGTCCTAAGGTGAAATTTGATAGTCAGACACATAAATTACATTTAGGCTAAAAAATACTTCAGAAGTACAAAATAGTTCTATCAAAAAGGATTCATTAAGCATCTATTCTGTACTAGATACTGTTCTGGGTCCTGAAAATACCGTGGACACTGGACATTTGAACTTTGGGGCTAGGAGCATTGCTATTCCAAAAGCTCTTTAGTTCAGGGTCCTGGGCTGTTCCCATCAGGGTCTAAGTGGGGATGGTGATCAAGGTGGTGATAGTGGAAATTTGACTTGGCTGGCACATTTGGCTTCCTGTCTCCCTCTATAGTGCCTTGCTACATCAGCTAGGCTGACTTATATGGTCTGTGAGTAGCAATTGGTAGGCATTTGGTGGGGATGGCTGGTCCCTTCTCCACAGGAGATATTTCCCTGGATGATGGCTAAAAGAGCTGGACTGAAAGCAGGATCAGTAGTCTAGGAGATGCTACCATTAACAGATCTCTAGTGCATATCCTCCTGTTGGTGGTAACTGATCAACAATTGCTGCTGGTGGTAACAAAAAAGAAGTTCACTTTGTACAGAATTATTTTTCCTTTCAGTGGAGGCTATCAGTGCTGGGCTGGAAGCAGTTCTGGTGGTTTAGAGGACACTGTTATTCCCAACCAGGAATGAGGAACCTGTTGCCTCGAGGCCATATGTGACCTTCTAGGGTCTTTGGTGTGGCCTTTTGACTCGGTCAAAAGTCAGGTTTTACCAAGTAAATAGTTTTATTGAGGGGATTTGTTCCCTGAAGTTTAGATTCAGTCAAAGGGTCCCACTTGAGGACCAAGAGGGCCACATGTAGCCTCAAGGCCCCAGGTTCTCCATCTCTGCCCAAGATCCTTTGATTCAGTATACCAGCTCTATCTCCATCAGTTTCTGAGGGTAGATTGTGCTTAAGGTGGTGGTGGTTGGATTTGCCTGTCACATGCCGCCTCTTATCTCTCCCTCAGGGTACCTTGATACTTTTCTTCTTGGACAAAGAAAAAGTAAATTGTCAATTATCAAATGACCCTGGGGCCATTTTAAAAGCATGGCCCTCAGTGCTTTGAAATGACTATATTTTATAAATGTGGTGGGAAGAGGTTTCTGAATTGGGTTTACTTAGTGTATAATTATGATAATTCCTTGGGTTTAAAATGCTCACTTTTGTAAGTAAAAGCAATATAATAGAACATATGTAAGTTTTTAAAGAAGAATCTTCTGGAAATAAAATCAACCCATCAAATCAATAGTATTCTATTTTTCACATGTTTTGGACTTTAGAGTAAGAACATATTCCAAAATCATATTAGCTGGAGCCGTGAATGATTACAGGAACTGGACTGGAGGCAGGGAAGAGGGTTTAAGGGACAGAACATGGAAAAGGAACTCTTCCAATGAGTTTTGTTTTCATATTACTATGAAATTACTTACAATGCATCTGAATTGGTGCTCTGTGCTTTCATCTGAGTAGTTGTCCTTTTGGCTTGATGTTTTTATCCACTAGAAACCAAACTGTTGTAAGTTGACATGTGCTATGATGTGGAGCAGGAAAGAAGCATCCTTATTCCCAATGGAATGAGTGGTAGATAATGCACTGTCAGCTGAGGTAGAGGAAGAAATTAGTCAAGAAAAGGGATCTGTTTATGGATGTGTTGTATTTTAAAAGTTTGTATCCACATGTCTCTTCAAATACAGTCATATAATTAAAATCACGTATTATTGTACTTTTTTAGTGGGGGAGGGGATATGGGGGACTGGAACCAATCTAATTCTAGAGAAGAGAAAACTAATATACAGAGAAAGCAAATATACTAAATATTTACAAAATGAAGACATAGCAATTTTCTACTGCACAAAGTAAGCCATAAAGAGCAAAATAAACACAAAGTGCTAAGAGATGTCAAAGGAGAAGAGTATTTCCCCTTCTGAGAATAATGAGAAAGGTTTTCAAGAGGAAGCAACATTTGAATGAGGCCCTGAGTGGTATATCAATCATTCAATTGACAAGCATTAATTGAGTACCTGCTATGTACCAGACTTTATGCTAAACGTTGTAGATACAAAGATAACTATGAAGCAGTAAGAGGGCTTACATTCTCTTTGGGGATACAACATGTACAAATATAAATACATAGAATATTTTTTACAAAACAAATAATGCTATATGTACCCAGAAGGGCCTGATGTAGGAGATGGGATTTGAGCTGAGTTTTGAAGAGAAGCAAAGATTCCAAAAGGGACCATTAGGGAGGAAATGCATAGATGACAGACAGTTTATTCTAAGATGTGTAGATAGAAGATGAAATGTTGTGGTGAGAAGTAGAAAAAAGGCTAATTTGTCTGGGATGAAGAATGTGCGCAGGAGAATAAGGTATAATAAGCCCAGAGAGGTAGAGAAAAGCTGCGTTGTAAAGCACTTTAAATGTCAAAGAGAGAAGTTTGTATTTGAATCTTGGGGCAATAGGGTCTTCTTGAGCTTACAAAATTGGGGGGTCTGGGTGACATAGCATAATTAAATGTGTGTTTTAATAATAATCACTTTGAAAATTACATGGTGGCTAGATTGGAGAGGAGAAACACTTGAATTAGGGAGATTGATTAGAAACCTATTTCAAAAATCAAAGGGAGAGATGAAAGTGTGACCTATGGTGACATTTAATGAAAGCAAATGAAATTTGGACAGTTTTAAAGTGTTAAAGAAAGATATATATTTATATAATACCATGTACTTATTAATAATATTGACAATATTATTAATACTTTATGAATTATGCATATGAAATGTCAGTATTTCAAGTAGTAGAATAGGGGAAAATCAATCATGCCACTCTGGACAAATATTAAAAAGGTGCCAATGTCCGGAGGTGGGAAAGCAATACAAATATTCAAAGGATGGTAAGTTTGTATAGTCCAGTTTGGGAAAAGAATAGAGCATATTAAAGGGAACATTGTAAGATATTTGCTTATAGCACTGATGTTGTTCAGCTCTTTTCAGTCATGTCCTACTCTTCATGACTCCATTTGGGGTTTTCTTGACCAAGACAGTCAATTAGTTTGCCATTTCCTTTTGCAGTTCATTTTACAGATGAGGAAACTGAGGCAAACAGGGTTAAGTGATTTACCCAGGGTCACACAGCTAGTAACTGTCTAATGTCTGACTTGAACTCAGGAAGATAAATCTTCCTAACTACAGACCTGGCACTCTATCAGCTATGATACCCGGCTGGTGCCCCGTATAAAGATAATACTGACTGCATAGAAGTAATGTACTTCTGCTTTGACCTGAGGAGATTGATTGTTCACTATTGACAATAATATGAAAGGTAGATTAGCTAGATAAAATTTTAGAAGAAGAAAGAAGTTACCACAATAAGGTACACAAGGATGCCACAATAAGGTCTTAAATGTTAACCTAAGACATTTAATTACTATATGCGGAAATGTAAAGACTGTGAATGTGCTGTTTATGCTTGTTAGTCTGCATGAACCTCATTTGTCAAAGTTGACAATTCGATTCACTCTCCAGTGTTCTCTATTTCTCTTTCCTTCTTTCCAGATCCCTTTTATGTATTTTCTTTCCCCATTAGGATATAAACTCCTTGAAATTAGGAACCATCTTGTTTTCATATCTGCAGCACTTAGCACAGTATCTAGAATATAGATTCTCTCTCTGTCTCTGTCTCCTCTTTATTTGTCTCTTTTTTTCCTCTTCCTCCTCCTCTTCCTCTTCCTCTTCTTGTTCTTGTTCTTCTTCTTCTTCTTAGCCACTCTCTCTCTCTCTCTCTCTCTTTCTCTCTTAAATTAAGTTTATTATAACCCAGTCATAGAAACAGGCATACTATAGTTAATAGAAAGACCACCCCAGAGTCAGGAAGACCTGAATTCAAATCCCACCTCTGGCACATAATAGATGTGTGACTCTTGATAAGTTGCTTAAGCTCTTAATGCTCCCAGACAATTCCTTAAGTTCATAAATTGAAGACTAAGAGGGGTTTTTCTCACTCGAATTCCTTAATCAATTAAATCATAGGTCTAGATTCCTACCTCCCACCTTTCAGTCTTCCCTTACTCCACCTAAAATGTGGCAGAGTTGGGGATGAGTGCATGGGATATGAAAATAAAACAGAAATAATTTCTGCTCTTAGAAAACTTAAATTTAACTAGGAGACATAACAAATATCCAGGTAAATACAAACTATGTTAAAAAATCATTTTTTAATATAGAGCATCCACAAGATGGGCTCAGAAAAAGCATTGAAATGGAAATAGCACTTGACCTGAGATCTGAAGGGAGCTGTAGTTTCCAAGAGTTGGAGGTGATGAGTGAAAGCATTCCAGGCAGAGGTAGAAGTCTGCAAAAGCTTAGAGGTAAAAGATGGAATGTCATCTATGGAAAATAGCAAGAAATGGAATCAAGAAGTTGAAATGGAAGGGAGATATTTGAAACACAGAATCTATAGATCTTCATCATTTATAGAATGTGAGCAAATAAAATTAAGAGTCAAGTTTTTTTTTTTGTTAGTGAAAGGTAATAGAATGAGTTCCTTGTATACTTGAATAACACATTTGTTGTTGGAGTTGATTGGATGATAGTATTGATGGGAGGATAGTCTTAGAGCCTGTGAATCTTAAAGTTGGGATACTGTTAACAGGAGGTAGACATCAAAAAAAGAAATAGGGACTGAAGGGCAGTCAGATCTAAAGAACAGGTCTGTGGCTCCTTGTTACCTCCAGATTCAAATAAAAAAAATTTGGCTTTTGAAGGCCTTCATAAGGTACCCCCTTCCTACAGGTAAAATGGCACAGTGGACGAGTTATGATGTTAGAGTCAGGAAGCCCTGAGTCCCAATCCAGTCTTAGTTAGCTATGTGACTGCTGGGCAAACCACTTAACCTCTGTTTACCACAATTTCCTCAATTACAATATGGGGATAATAATAGCATCTACCTCCCAGTGCTCTGAGGACCAAATGAGAGAATAATTGTAAAGTGCTTAGCACAGTGCCTGGCACATAGTAGATGCTAAATAAATACTTCTTCCTTTTCATACCTTTCCAGCCTCCTTACCCACTACTCTCTTCCACATATTCTCCAGTCCAGTATCATTCTCCTTGCTCTTCCTCACACATGACACATCATATCTTGATTCTGAGTATTTTCACTGATTGTCCACCACTCCTGGGACTCTATTTCCCTTTTCATCCATCCCCACCTTCTAGCTTCCCTGACTTTCTTCAAGCCTGAGCTAATATACCACCTTCTACAAGAAATCTTTCCAAATCCTCTTTAATCTTAGTCTTCCCTCTGAGACTACCTCTGATTTATCTTGTTTGTGCATAATTGCACAAACAAAATTGTCTCCCCCCATGAGAACAGGAGCTCATTGAGAGCAGGATCTGTTTTCATTTTGTTCTGGTTTTTTGTTTATTTGTTTGTTTTGCCTTTCTTTGTATCCTTAGCACTTAGCACAGTGCTAGATGTATAGCAGGAACTTAATAAATGCTAGTAGACTGAATGACTAAAGACCAGCCCCATGGCAAACTCTCAAGATTCTTAAATTTTTAATGGAGGGCACAGTGACTGTTTCAGCATCTCTTTCAGGATGAGTTTGAGGCTTTGGGGCAGGCTGGCTTTCCTTCCTGGTAGCACAACGGAATGCCTGTGTTTCAAAGAGAACTTGCCAGAATGGATTGTGCTTAGATCAGAGATGATTTACCACGCTCAAGGATGAGTTTTTTTGTTTTAAATAAAGGCTATTTGTGGTGAACTAGGAGAGAGTTTGCCAAGTGGAAAGATACTTTTCCTTAAACAAATAAGTGATTTTCAAAGCATGGCCTGAGAAGGAGGTGATCTATGATGTTTACTCTTTCTCTTGACATGAAAAGCTTGGCTTACAGAGTGGCATTGTAAAAAGAGTTCTAGAGGAGACATCAAGAAACCTGAGTTCTAGTGAACTTCTCCCACAAACCCACGGTGTAACCTTAAATAGCTTTGGTATGGCAAAGTAGATAAAGCAATGGATTTCGAGTCAGGAAGAACTGGGTTTAAATCCTACTTTAGATAGATATTGTCTATGTCAACCTGGACAAGTCATTTAACTTTCATTTCTTTGCTTGATTTTCATTTCATGATCATCATGTTGACTCCCCTTCCCTCATCTCAAGAAAAACTCATTGGAAGAAAACTCATCACTGAGGAAGTTACTTAAACTTTGCTTTTCACATCTCCTCAGGATCTTCAGTTGTCTTTTTTTTTAATTAGTGGGCTGGAGGACAGAGCAAAAAACTTCTCCCAAAGTCTCCCTTTATAGAGTAATCAAAATCCAGCCAACTTTTTATTTCCTACCAGCTATTCTGCTTGGTTCAACCCCACCATCACCATACCCACTGGTGCCTTGCTCCGTCCCTTTCAACTTCCTTGTGTGTATTTTCTTCCCCCACTGTATTGTAAATTCCTTGAGGGAAGGGGCTATCTTGTTTTTTTTTTTCATTTGTTTTCTATTTTTTTCCAGGCTTAGCAGAATGCCTGGCACATAGTAGAAGCCTAATATACATTTGTTGTATTATATTAAGTTCTCTAACGTGAGCTTCCTCCTTTAGGATAATAGTACTTCCCTCACAGCCTTAGTGTGAAAATCAAATGATTTAATACAGGTACAAAACCACTTCATAAACATTAAAAGACCATACAAGTATCTGCTGAGTGACCCTGGGCAAGGCACTTAACTTCCAAGAGCCTCAGCTTCTAAATTTATAAATCTATAGATTGGACTAAGTGAACTCTAAAGTTCTTTCCAACTCTAAATTTCTACAAAACTAACTTTCTGAGCCCTATTCCTCTAAGTCTACGGTAGGGTCAATATACTATTAGACAGATTCATATTGGAGTATATGTATATTTGTGTATGATCTCCTTGAGAGAAAGAGCTATTTAAATATTGTCTCTAGATTTCCCAATGCCTAGCAGAGTGGAACAAAAGTGGTTCTTGATACTTACTGATTGAATGGTTGACTGACAGTCACTCCTATTCTAATCAATATCAGCAACCTTCTTTCCTGACATTTGCCAATTCTTTGCCTATAAGATACTATGACAAACTGGTAACTAAATTAAGCTGACCCAAAGTGCTTGAATAGTGGTGCTGAATTCTCAGTTGCAAACTGATCTCAGATGTGTAAGATCCATACCAAAGAAGGAAATATAACCATTTTTTGAGATGTCAACAACCTCTGCAGAAAGTTGGAGCTGGGCTGAGGCCCTGGCAGTCTCCAAATGGCCAATTAGAGCTGAATTGTCTGTTTCCTAACTGACGTATGTTAAAGCACCATCAAGAAGCAATAGGAGCTCTACCAAGAGATCACTTAGACTTATGGAATCTAATCATTTGAAGGAAACTCAAGCACCATCTTGGCTAAACTGTATCTATGAGGTAGCTGGATGGCCTAGAGGGTAGAAAGCTAGGCTTGGAGTCAGGAAGAACTGAGCTCAGAGTCTACCTCAGACACTCACTAATTATCTGATCCAATCACTGAGGCCCCATATCGCGAAATGGGGATAATGATAGCACCTACCTGAAAAGGTTGTTGTTAGGATGACATGATATCAAATGTGAAATGCTTTCACACCTTAAAGCATTGCATACAGAACAGCTATTATTAAATGTTAGCTCTCTGAATCACAATCCATTTTAAAACATAGATGACAAACAGTAATCTGGTCTCTATTCGAATAGTTCCAGTAATGGGGAACTTGCTGATTCCTAAAATAGTCTATTCTACTTTTGGACAGCTTAATTTATTGGAATGTTTTGCTTTTCTCAATACTAAATCTGATGTTTTATAAATTTCATTTATTGCCTGGAACTCCATGATGGCAGGAGCTGAATCTTGTCCAAATTTTTATCTCCTTTAATACCTTCCACAGGCATTTATTTGCAGTAGGTACTTATTTCCTGTTGAGTTGATTTGACTTTTGGGATGAAGGGAATGGCGAAGGGAGTGAGCATGTATATAGCACTTACTATGTGTCAGGCACTCTGCTAAACACTTTACTCGTGTTATCTCATTTGATCCTCTTAACTTGGTTGTCCTAACAACCCTTTGGGTTAGGTGATATTATTATCCCTAATTTACAGTTGAGGAAAATGAGGCAAACAAAGGTTAAGTGATTTGCCCAGGGTCACATAACTAGTAAGTGTCTGAGGTCAAATTTGAATTCAGGTCTTCTTGATTCTAGGTCCAGTTCTCTATCCATTGCAACACTTTACTGCCTCTAAGCAGAAGTCTAATCTCTTTTCCATGTTACAGTTCATCACATACTTGATAACTATGCTGTAATCTCTCAAAGTCTTTTGTTCCTCAGACTAAATAATCTTGTTTCTTATAGCTGATCACACACATAGTCTTCTTTGCAATTTAACCTCTTTCTTAGTCTTTCAAATTTGCTAGTTTTATGACAACATTTAAAAGAGTCAAATTATTTTGAGTCAATTTGAATCCTTACTAAAGGCAATACCAACCATTAAATAAGATTTGTTTTGCCATTTGTCAGCCATCTTGAAACAAAATGACAATGTGACTCATTTTCAGAAGGTAATATTCTTCTTCACCTGCTAGTATATTTCAATAGAATTAGGTGCACTACTAATATTAAAGAAATGTGTGATTGTGAGGGAGGGTCAGATTTCACAGAACAGCTAGCATGACATGGGAAAACAATTAGATCTGTACTTCTATTGTGGAATGAGGAATACACACTATTTATGATTAAACAGAGATGCATGTTGCTTCTTTTTGGTTTTACGTATCAGTTCTGACACACTGGGACATATTGGTCTCATGATTTCCTCTCATGAAAGCAATACCACAATTAACTTTTACCCTCATAAAGGTGCTTTAATTCTGTTCTTCCTAAAACCACATGAAATTTTTGTTTTCTGAAGAACACACTGTGTTCTTTGCTCTGGAATTTTTGACCTTAGAAGAAAAGCAATAAACCTCTGGCCTTGAAACATTATGAGTCTCATAGACCGGAGACTTAAAGTTGTGGGTTTCTAATCTTTAGCCCACTACCTGGTAGCATGGATGAAATACACTGTATGCTCTTCCTTCCTACTCTCTTTCCTTTTTTCTTTTTTCTTCCTTCCTCCCTTCTTTTCTTCCTTCTTTTCTTCCTTCATTCCTTTCTTCCTCCTTTCCTCTTTACAAAGCCTAGTAGCTCCCTTCTGGTAGGGAAGGTCTATCATATTAATGCTGGACTGAGTGGGGACAAACAATCACCTTAGCCTACTATAGCTTAGAACTCCCAAGCTCCAGGGTCCACCAGCCTCAGTGTCCCTAGTAGCAATAACCCAGGTGAACATCACCAAGCTTGGCTTTTTTTTTCTTTATCTTTAACAAAGATAATATCTTTAACAAAACCATAGTCACCTAACAGCAAGATTGGAAGTTTCCTTAGTGATTCTCAGAGAACTGTTGTGTGTGTGTGTGTGTGTGTGTGTGTGTGTGTGTGTGTGTGTGTGT